>NC_137204.1:16495429-16502929 GCF_960531495.2 Zeus faber
ACACTCCCTTGAACATTTCCCTGATGACACTTTCTCCTTTCTTGCTATAGTTGTCGCAGGAAGAGGCCATCTGCTGTAATTGTTGTTCCAATTTCTGCTGATTTAATTATGTTCTTATGTTTGTCTACTTACCCTCTGTTTGGCTCCCTCTGAAGGTCCAGTCTATATATGAAGGCAGGACGGGTGCGCACAGCATGGCTGATCAGGGCAAAGCCTTTGTACACCTTGGGTGGACTTGGACTGGAATGACTGAATTTGGTTTAGCAATTAGATTGCCCTAAATTATTGTTTAGTTTGTTTGTTTATTAAAATCCGGTTTCCCTTTTGTAAAAGTAAATAAACCCAAGACCTTGCATAAAATCACAATTCAGTCACCACAGTGTAAGTATAACCAACAAGTACAGGAAATATTTGCTTGAAGCGGTCACTTAATGGTCTGCATCTTCTGTTACGCTTTTCTTATCCTTGACCACTGAAAGCCCTTACATGCCTCACATTCCCCCACACATTTCTACATCGATGGCGGCGGCGATCATGCAAGGCGCAGACCTGCTCAACGAGAGCAGATAGGGGTTGAGTGTCTTGCTCAAGGAGACTTTGGCGTACTGCCTGGGAAGAGCTGGGTTCCAACCAGGAACGCTCTGATTACTGGACGACCTGCTCTACGTCCTCTGCCCCATGCTGTCCCATTACAACCAAGTAAGATTTTCCTCTGAGGAGGGGGACTGGTGGTGGCCACAAATGTATAACGGAAATGCTGTGCTCTTGTGAGCGGTTCTTGAGGATTATTAAAGATTGGCTTTGCAGGTTAAGAATTTGAACTCCACTTGGATGCAATGACATACAAATACCCTGTGCTGTACGCCCTGCCTGCTGCCTGCACAGGTAGCAAAATAAATTCTAATAAGTGTGGCAGTGCAAGGAATTATATCAAGGCGTGGCGGACAAAGGGGCGTGGTCAAGCACCGACTGCGGACGACAGCATGGTTCCCTTTCCCGCGCCTGCCAAGCTGCCTCGAATCGGCCCAGACAGGGCCCGCGTGGCACTGATTGGTACGGCTCCAGGCAGGGACATTTCCTAATGTTTGTCTGTCTTGCAGAGGGGATCGGCGCACAGGCTGGTCAGCCGACCAGGAGCCAGAGCGGAACGCCATTCCTCCTGCGCCCGAAACCATCATCAGCGTTATCATCATTATTATTGTTGTTATTAATTACTATTTATGCATGTGACCAGGGAGCTTTTCTGTTGGACTTTCTCATAAAAACTCTCGCCATGTTGGCGCAGCCGTGACAAAAGGACTCCGTCTCCCTCCCAAAACTCCTACCTATAGACAGAGACTCCCACACAAGGTTAAGAACATATAACGGCAGACATGCTGCAAAACCTCCAAATGCCCTCCACTCAATATGCTTTAGTCTGGGACTTTACTGGGTCTTAACCCCCATAGACTTTGTCTTGACTACAACGTGGCTTTGTGCTCTACAAAATAAAGAAAGCATTTCTTGTGTACATGTATATGAATTCACAATGAGGAGAAAATAATCGAAACATGAGGTGTACTAGCTTCAAGAATTAAACCAATATAAATGTAATATTTATGTTATATTGCTTTCACAGATTGCAATAATAATACTAATACTATCACTACTACTACTACTACTAATAATAATAATATTAATAATAATAATCATCATCAAGAATGGTATGCAAACTGTGCACACACTATTTTGAGAGCTCAATGTTGTAAATCCTGGCCTGTATTTTAGTCAATGGCTCTTTTTGGGCACTTTGCGCTGGCAGCACATTACTTTTCACTGGTTCAAAATGAGCTGCGGCTTCTGGTCCAAAATATTCTGGCCTTTCTCACTGTGAATATTGCGGTAAAGTGGGACAAACAAACATTGCTCTTCTTATTAAATATAGCCTTTTAATGAGAAATAGAGTATTATATGAAACATTCATTTGAAATAAGCTGATATAATGATTTCAACAGAACAGCAAAAAGTTACATAGGCAAGGTATTAGGAGCTGTATTTTCAATCAAATATATCCATGGATATACATATGCGACACTGCGGTGACAAAATGAAACTGTGTAAAGAGTATTAAAGAGTAAATGTGTGCTTGTTTCATGGAGCGATATGCTGTGGCTGAGCACTAAATCATGAGGTACAATATAATTTGGACAATATCAAAACAGTCATAAATTTGACACACTCTGGACTCGGAACTAAAATCATTCACATAAAACATGGGTGTCCTGCACGTTGTGCTAATGTACTCGAATGGAGGGTGTTTTTTGTAGTAGAAGCAGAATAGTTTTTTTTCTTTTCATTACCGTGACTTACCTTTTGGATGTCTTACTTTTAAAAGGACAGTGTTATTATTTACAGGTACAGTATATTGAACATGGGGGGGGGGGCGGGGTGGGGGGGGGGGTGTGAAGAAATACCCACCATTCTAGACTCGACTCTCCTGCTGGTGGTTCGGTTTCCCCTCATGCACAAACTGGCTCTAGAAAGATGGAGCTGGGCCTTTTTTAAGATCCAAAAAATCCACGGTCTGAAACACTGCTCATCAAATAATACCAGTGCTCTTTGTAGTGTGTAAGAGTAAAGTTTCACCACCTCTAAACATGTTAAAGGGATATATAACAGGCACTTAATAATTATAATAATAATAATAATAATAATACTAATAATAATAATAATAATAATCATCATCATAATAATAATAATAATAATAATAATAATAATAATAATAATAATAATAAATAATTCTAATGACCAATAATACATAGGTAGTGTGTTTTTGAAAGTTGTGTTTGATGACCGGGAGTTTCAACACAATATAAAATTGCAGGGAAAAAAAAAAATTCCATGTTTCAAAAGAAAAGACAATTATATATAACAGAAAAAATGTCAAAGGTTTACATTGCAAAATAAGTATTTCAAGCTGTAATATAACTCTTTTCCAAACCCATATACGCTCTTCATATGTAATATAATAAACTTTCTATCGTCATTTTTCCCATCCCCGCTGTGCTATGTTCTATTCAAAAACAGCTCAATAAGATAGGCTCAATAGAGGGAAACAAAACAAAGTTGAAAATAATTGGTAGGTTTTTGTTTTTTTTCCATATAGTGATAAAAAAAAAAAATGCTGAATGAGACGGGAGGCGGTGCCGCGATGCCTTTTATGTCTACCTCGGGAAAGTGTATGGCTTTAAGTAGTCTCTGTATCGGATGCGTGTGGATGTTTTCAATTTAGCTTTTGGCGCTGAGAAGCTCGACAAGTCAGCAGTCACGACATGTACATTTTTGCGAAGCTGTACAAAATAGCATTGATTGTTTCATCTTCAGACCACAATATTGCACTCGGGCGGCGGCGGCGGCAGCGGCGCGGTGGAAGGGGATGGGGGTGGGTACCGCCTTTTTTCAAGCTGAAACGCAGCTCGGAATTAAACAGAGCGCTCCGAAACGCAGCGCTCAGCTCGGACCAGAGCCGCTTACTTCCAAAATGACACATTCAATTAACGAACAGCGATAAGCGTCAAGCGAAAAAAAAAAAAAGGTACACGGACATATACTGTGTGTGTGTGTGTGTGTGTGTGTGTGTGTGTGTGTGTGTGTGTGTGTGTGTGTGTGTATTTATATATATATATATATATATATATATATATATATATATATATATATATAAACAGCTGGCTTTTTGTTATTTGACATGGTCATCCACGGCTGTGTGCCTTTATGTGTCAGTACAATGACAAAGTGCCTTGTATCTCGTAAAGAGCAAATCCAGATACGTTGTTTGATTTCTAATTTATTAAAGTCTATCGCTAATTCGTATAGTACTTGTTCACTAGACTATTTAACCCTTAAAATGTAGAAACATTTTAAATATTAAACTGTCCTGTCATCCTGCACATCAGCGGAATTAAAAAAAAAAAAGGATATCTGTTCTGCCCTTATGTTTCTTTACTATACATTTAAAAATGTTGTTTTTGTTTTGTTTTGTTCTCGTCAGATAAGAATGGCAGTTTCAGATACAACCTTTGTTCCCTCAGAGTAAAATCAAGGCCTCTTTTTCACCAAAAAGATGGATTTATTATTTTCTTCTTCTTTTTTTTCTCTTTTTTGTTTTTTTTATTTTTATTTTTTTAGGTAATGACAGACATGCTGGGACAAATATGATCTTTACAGTCTTTAACGTGGTTTCCATTAGTCATCTTTTCTGCCTAGAAAGGCTTCTCATCATTAACTTTTTCATAATGTTTTTCTCTTTAACAATTACACTTACAAAGTTGTTAATATAACATCAAAAATCCAGAAAAAAATGTCCAAAATGAAAAAAATGTGGGGAAAATTTGATTATTATCAGTTTTTTTTTGTAAGGGTGTCTCTGTTTAGTGTTGCTGTGTTTCAGCAGAGTTTAGCAGTCAGGTGGTCTGATTGTTTCAGTATCTCTGTGTTGTACATGTCCAAGGCGTGGTTCACCCGAATCATCTCGCTGTTGTTCAGCTTGAGCCGGTGCTTCAGCATACAGGAGAACAGGTCCAGCTGGGGCTTCCCTGGTGCCACCGGTGGCGCCAGGCGGTTAATCCGATCCCGAATATCCAGCAGCAGGAGCATGACGGACGAGGACGAGTAGAACTGAGTGCCCTGGGTGTACGACTGGTTGACCTGCTGCACAGCGCTGCGCAGAAGGTCGGCGTTGAAGCGCAGGCTATAGCCAAACACCTGGATATCTGAGATCTTAATATAAATCTGCCGCTTGTTGGGGTCCGCCAGGTCCACCGGACCCTGGCCCGTGTCGTTGCGCAGGCCGGTCGGGACCTTGGCGCGGCTGCGCAGGTAGATATGCACCGTCTCGAAGAAGGTCTTCCAGCGGTTGCCCAGCAGCAGAGTCCAGTTGAAGCACTGGGAGTTCTGCAGACGCACCTTCTCCCAGCGGGGGTAGCCGTGCTCCCCGAAGGGCATGCTCCAGCCCTCCGAGTGGCTTCCGCTGAAGGGGTTGACATAAACAAAGAACATGGGGTCGATGCTGCTGTTCCGCATCTGGCAGATCTTCATGGACAGGCCTATGATCATGTGGAGGTAGTCCATGCGGTTCTTGTTGCTCTTCAGAGTCAGGGACATGCGCTTACGCCACCGCGGGTCGAAGAAGGTCTCCAGGCGGATCTCGTTGCTGATGAAGGTCGTGTGGATATAGAGGCGGGAGTCCATCTTCTGCAGCAGGTACTTGAGCTCCAGGTCCTGGAAATCCAGGTCGGTTTCGAAGCTGATGAACTGCTCGCTGCGCTCCGAGTCCACGTTCTGAGGCTCGCAGCGGCCGCGGTACAGCTTGTAGCCCTTGTTGCAGGAGCCGCACTGCGAGATGTTGGCCAGGCTGCACATGGCGCAGCTGTTGTTGCCGCCGATGACGCAGGGGATGGGACGCTGGCAGAGTGTGATGCCCGTTTGGCACACACATGTCCTTTGGCTCTCCAGGAAGGTCCCCCAGAAGCCATTCTCATTGCAGTAGAGGAAGGACTGCACCCTGTTGAGCCACTGCATCACAGACCTGTGGGAAAGAGAGATAGGAGAAAGAATACCATTTGTGAGATGATATAAAAGGGCGAGTAGAATCATTAACACTGACTGGAGATCAGTGTCATATTTTACATGATCCATCATCGCCACTACGCTGCAGCCTTCCAGGTAAACAGCGGGATGTAGTCTCTCCATGGGAGGGTGGGCTTCCCTTTATTTCCCTCCCATGGAAAGTGTTACTTTCTATGCTAATCTTATCTTTCTTCCCCCTCAGGCATCTTTTCTTGTCATCTTGACAGTGAAGAACTTCCTCTGAGAGTAGAGGAGGGGAATTCTAAATCCTGATTTTTCCGACAGGAAGGATGAGCTCAAGGTTAGTTTGACATGCTAATGAACCTGAGTGCTAACTATGATGGACGACCTTAGGCTGTAGGCCAGGAAGCCTTAAGCTATCCCCAAAATGAGCCCCGGCATAGATCAGTTTGGAGGATTTAAATCCCACCTTTGACCTTTCTGCGTTTACGTCAAAGTAAAGGGAAATGGCTTGAAATAAAAAATTGCAAGTCAATGACACACGGATGCTGATGTAAAGAAAAATCCTAATTATCTGAAAAATGAGAATCTACTGTGCGTTTAAGAGATTTCAAACAGGAAGAATTGTGATAATTTGTGTAGATAAGCAAATGGTGTATTTTCAGAAAAGTTAATTCCAAAAAGTCTAATTCTGAGTCAAAGACTTATCTCATGACAGTGGTTTCTGTCAGGATAGATAAGGATTTTTGTCCAAAAAAAAAAGTTGAATATGCACTGACGTGTTTCAACACTTTTTTGAATATGGATATGTAGAAATGAAAATATCCCTGCAGAATACTGAATCTGTTTGATAAATATTACATATAAATTAATGTTGAAAAAACTGCAGCATACAAAGAGGAATGTCTCACATTACCTCCCAATACCTGCACAGATTAAATATTTCTATGATTCATCTTTGATCAGCAAAATATATGCGCACTGTCGGAAACTCACTGCACATTGTTTCTGCCATGAAATAAATGATAGCCCAATTAAACAGATGTGTCTCTTTTTATTCCAGATGCTTATGTCTCGAATAAAACACTATTTCTATCTGTTTCATTCTGTCATTGCATAGGACACAGAAAAGAGTCCCCTCCTTTTGAATTTATTTGCAACAACAGATGGATTATGCTATTGGAAATTGAGAGCTAAAATGAGTTCTATCAGATAACGGCCTCCTCCAATAAGCCATTTGAGAGCATTGCGCTGCCGGTTTTATCTTTCTCTTATTTGTTTCCTTCGTGGCTTGGGATGGCCATGGGGAATGAAATGTAAATGAGTGAGGAAAGAAGTCTGTTTGTTTTGTAATGCAGTGGAGCATCAGACAGTTCCCCTACTCTGATGACATACATTATATCTCCTTCCTGCGCTAAAACCCAGGAAAAAGCTTCCGAAACTAGTATTTATAAAAAAAAAAATAAAAAAATAAAAAAAAAAAGGCAGAGAGAAAAATGGTCAAGAAAAAAGAAGAGGGACAGGGGCTAGAAATAAATAGAGAGGTTGTCAACTATGTGATTAGTTTTTTGTTTTAATGGATTATCCATGTATGGTAAAAGTCTAATCATAGACATACAGTATGCACAAACCCTTCAACATCAATACCACATCTGACTAAATTATGCGTAGAATCGGAAGAGACGTTAATATTTGCAAATGCATTCGATTCTGAGCATGAATAATTAAAAGCTTATCCATAGCTGGGATGCAAATGATTTGGCAAGGTGTGATTCGCCGTCATATCTGTCGCTATTAATTATCTTTACATGAAACAAGCTGCTAAATTCACTCTATATGCGGCAGGCTGATGTATCCATTACAATAAATCCACTGTGGTCCACACAGGCAGCATCCATATTCTTTATTATATTCCCAGAATGACTGATCGCT
>NC_137204.1:16507929-16552929 GCF_960531495.2 Zeus faber
TGCCCACGGGCAGGAAGTGGGTGGAGGGCAGCCTCTTCAGGAAGGACTTGAACTCATCTGGATGACAGCGAGGGAGGGAGGGAGGGAGGGGGGAGGGAGAGAGCGAGTGAGCGAAAGAGGGCGAGAGAAAGAGAGAAATAATGAAGGTCGACAGCATAAAAGGAGGTGAGTGGAAGGGGGGAATAGAAGTTTGCCGTTGAGGTTGTGGTTGGTGGAGTGGGAATATGTGAGCGGTGTGGAATAAAAGGGGGGAGGAGGAGGGAGAGGAGGTGAAAAGGGATGGAGGCTACGTGCTGTGTGTGGAAAAGGTGCTCATTTGTATCCAGCTCAAAGACTGTTGAGTCGGACGGTCTGATGTCAGCTTCCATCGTTATCAGAATAGAGATTTACTCTTCAGAGCAATTGATTAAAATTATGTCCGGGCTAATCTCCTACAATGAGGACAATGAGGACATTTCTTTAATTAATAATACTGTTATGTCAGTCTTTTCATTAAACATTAATAAAACTGGATCACTATTGTTATTGCTGGGATTTTTTTTATCCTCTCTAGGTTATTCGGGCTAAAAGTCAAAAGACAGCCGCTGTACGCACAGGCATGTTTGAGGTCTCATTAGAACCGGGACGTTTTAGACGTCCTGTCAGTCAACATAGATCAATATCGATGTGCATTTGGAGCAGAAATCTAGCGAAAAACTGCTCTTTTTACCGGAAGTAGAAGAATGTTGAGTTTCACGAGCGGGCCGCTTTGTGACATTACCATCCGAAGTCCAAGCTTCGTCTCTCGGAACCCATTCACAATCAGCTACTTGCAACGCGTAGGCAACTTGAGCCGATGCTGCGTTTAAAGGAAACTCGGAAAACTGTACCTCCTGCTGCTTTTCACAAAGCCACAGAAACTATAATCGGTCACATATAATCAGTTCTTCGCATCGTAGGAAGTTCTGAGAACCTTTGGGGGGCTGCATAATCCAGGAACGATCGTATTTGTTATAACACCGTTCCTGAAATTTAAACGAAACGACACAAGAGGAACATTCAGTGACGTTGATTGGTCAAACACATGAAAAACATGTCACACAATTTATAAAAAACATAAAAATCAATAAAACACAGCGTCCACCCCGACCTAACAGTGGATATGGAGCGCCCCTCGACCACGACAAGTTTTCGTCAGTGCAACCGGACCAAGTCCCATCTCCCAGGGCAGCAAACGGCCCAGAGCCATTTTAAAGTTTGAATTTGTCTTATAAGGATATGTGCTGCTGGATATAAAACACTCCTTGGTGGAGATGTTACCACTAATCCCATGGAGCCATGTGAAGATCCTGTCTCCATAATGTGTCCATAATGCCCTTCTTTCCGTCGCTGACACAATTTGTATACTGTATACACGGCTGTTCTCAAACTATGATGATACACGTACCACTGGTGGTACATAAGCTCCCTCTTTTGGTACATGGAGGAATCTCCGAAATATTTTTAAGAAATGAAATAAATAGATTTGAAAACCAATACTAACAAAATTAAATTCGTTTTTAATGAAAATACTTAAACTAAGAGATCACTGAAATGTCATTTAAAATAAGTTTTGGCTTTCCTGTAATATTTTGGGTTTATGAACATAGCACGTGCATATATTTTTCGTGGCGTCCATGATTACTGGTAGTTACTGTACAAACCCAAACTGTGTTGGAAGGGAGCAGAGGTAAAATGAACGGTTCAAAAACAAAGCAATAGTGGCTACAAACGCGAGCTATTCGGAAGAGAAGTGCAGATAAGGAGGGCAATATTTCGAGCAGCCCTGTTGAGGCTGAAGTGGACAGTGAACCGAGCGCAAGAGCCAGTGAAGTCCCCACAGCACCTGCCAGCAGCAAACAGTGCAAAATAGTATGGACATACAATATCACTTGAGTTACCTCAAATTTGAATTCAGCTGGAGGGGGACACAGAAAGAGCCCAGGCTGCCGTGTGTGGTATGTGGTGACCTTCTGAGCAATGAATGCATGAAACCTTCGCATCTCAAACGGCACCTTACAAACAAACATGGAGTGCTAAAAGGCAAGCCACTTGATTTTTTTTCTCTCAGAAAATGTGACGAACTAAAGCGGTGCAGTCCACGATTCAAGCTTGTGTTACACCCGTAGCCAAAGCACGGGAAGCCTCGTATGCTGCCAGCCTCTGCATAGCCAAAGCCGGTAAGCCACACGCGATTGGCGAAAAACTGTGTGGGGAAATAAATGACACACAACATGTGTGGGGAGAAGGCTGCCAACCAGTTAAACTCTGCGCCACTTTCAAATTATATTCCATTATGCTAGGTGAGACTACTGATGGTGCAGTTTTGGCCAACTTGCTTGTTTACGTCAGATATGGAATAGGGTGGTGCAGCTCGGGTTGACTTTCTGTTCTGTAAATCCCTGGAAACCAGAACTACAGCTGAGCACACATTCCAGCTACTGAACGCATTTGTCCAAGAGAATGGACTCGATTGGAAAAAGTGTGTTGGAGTCTGCACGGACGGCGCCAGGGCTATGACAGGTCGCCACAGCGGAGTAGCAGCCCAGATTCACAAGGTGGCAGCCGAGGTGCGATTCACCGCATTGTGATTAATCGCGAGGGCCTGGCAGTGAAGAAGATGCCCGAAGAATTGACGTCCGTGCTGGACTAAACTGAACTGATGTAAGGTTGGTTATCAAGAGGGAAAGTGCTTTCCAGGCTTTTCGAATTGCACAGAGAGGTCCAGAAGTCCTTAAACTACAAAAAGTTGAACCGGCACACTTGTGGGACGTATTCAACCGTTTGAACGAACTGAATGCATCACTACAGGGACTCTCCATGAAAAAGCTTTTAACGTGCAGGACAAAATCAACGCCATGCTGAAAAAGATGGTGTTGTTCAAAATCGAAGTCAAGGCAGGTGCTTTTTCAGCTTTCCCCGCTTTGGAGAGTTTTCTGTCTGAAAACGACCTGACCACTGATGACGGGGTCAGGGACAACATTGTTGCGCACATTGTCTCGCTCAGACAATAGTTACAGTACATGAATATTTCCCAGTGACGACCAAACAGGATGAGAAAGCCATTCAGCATCGAAACCTCCGAAATGCCCGAGGATTTCACTGTTGAGCAGGAGAGTTTAATAGAAGTGTCTTGCCGCGAAACATTGAAGTCTGCTTTCTGAAGACAGTCGTTGTCTGACTTTTTGGATGCGGCAACACTGCAAATACCCTGCACTTTCAGACCAGGCTGTGCACCTTCTCCTTCCTTTCGCGAGCACATATCTGTGCGAGGAAGGCTTCTCTCCACTTGCCGTCATCAAGATGAAATAAAGAAGCAGGATGGTGGAGCCAGAGCTGAGGCAGAGCTGAGACTGGAGCTAGCCTCGATTGACCCAGACATTGCAGGATTGTGTTTGCAGAGGCAGGCGCACCCTTCTCATTCGGCTTAGGTAACTAGTCAATACTCATCAATAAGCTGGCCAACTTTTAACATTATTTGTATTAAGCCTAAAAATGTTCAAATGTGTGTGTGTGTGTGTGCGCGTGTGTGTGTGTGTGTGTGTGTGTGTGTGTGTGTGTGTGTGTGTGTGTGTGTGTGTGTGTGTGTGTGTGTGTGTGTCATAATGTCACTCATAGTGGTGGTACTTGGAGAGCCTAATAATTTGTGAGGTACTGTAGGTGGTGTAAAATGTTTGAGAACCACTGCTGTAATATGATTCTTTTATGAGCCATATTTGAACCGGTAGCTATTTTCTTTATTAAAAAACGAAAATGTCAACAGATGGATAGAGTTAAAGGTGAAAGTTGAGAAACTTTTATAATCTGCAAAAATGTAGATGCTATAAGGTGTCAAACAGCCCAGAGGTTCCTGGAAATGGAAGTTCTCTACGCACAGAGGAGGAAAATGTCTGGCAGTGGTAAAACACCCAGAGCTTGAAAAATAAATCTGCCAAACGATTTCCCTCTGAGAAGAATTGATCATCCTCTTCTCCAAAAAGCCAGGATCCTCCCCTCCAGACCTCTTTGATTCAACAGATCTCCACCATCCTCAGAGGAGCTAGAGCCCTTTTCTATATCCTCCACTCAGAAAGGTCCTCCTCCACCCTATTTCCGGGTATTCCAGATCCCTCCCACTTGATCTCCCTCCAGAGAGGGCAAAGATTCCTTCCGCTAAAAAATTCCGGAAAACATCAAGTAACTGCCTCCCGCCAGTCCCAGAGAGTCCAGGTCATCCCTCCAACCCAGTTCCATTGACGCCAAGAGACTCAATGTTTCCAACCTTCAGAGCGACCAAGAGGTCCCTTCCAAGACGGTAAGGTCCTTCAGAAGACTCCTTTGCAAATTGATTCATAGACAGTATTCATGGAGGAATGCTCCCTCTATCTTACCCTGCTTAAATGTACCCGAATGTTGTATTTGTGTGGAGTTTTGTTGGTATCCTTGGAATCGGCTACTAGAAATGGTATCATTATCTCTTAAACGGTTTCCTGCTATTTTTTTTTTCCTACAGTAATAGGCCAATTTCTAACGCCCTGCCATTTCTACTCCACAACCACAGAAAAATATCTAAATATGGACACTATTCTTCCATGGGCATTGCCTTTAATACACCATTGGAAAGTTAATTTGAAAGCAAGTCAGAACAGTTGATGGCCATGTAGTAAACAACGCAGTCTACAAACCAACAACTTTGTTATTCGATTTAGAGACTCTCTTTCTGAAAGCCGAGCCATCGAGGTATTTTTCAACACGCCAAAAGTTGACAGTACAATGACAATCACTTCCCACACAGCCCCTCACATTGAGCACCCTGACCTGACACTATATAGTGCATCAATATAAGAACAATACAAGAAGCGCCAACAAGAGCTGTCAACAATCTTTCCGTCAATATCTAACATTGGGGAAATGGTTTGCAAAACAGTTAAATGAGCCAAAGTTCTCATCCTCACATGTATTTTCAATACATGGAGAAAAAAAAGGATATTATACCACTTCCTCCCATGCATCCAGGGGTTAACACTGATATCTCCACTGCTTTGACTACACCATGAGGAGTTCTCACTGAACAAAAATCTGCTCAACCTGGCAAGCAAGCTGCCGAAATGAACACCACGATCAACAGAAGTGCATTTGTCTTGTCTAAAACAGAAGGTGTTGCAATGGGCTCTTGAATAATGCAGCAGAGCACTTTATTGCAGATTGGCTGCTGAGGAGTTAACATGCACAGCTTTATGCACTGTGTGTTCTGTCGAAGGTGACTCTTGTAAAATGACAACGCTCCAAAACAAAAGCCGAGCTGACAGGTTTGCGTTTGAGTTAAAGGTGTTTGTGGCCGGGCATCGGGAAATAATTTGTACAGGTACGTGTTGTTCATTACGAATATGAACACCAGAGTAGCCGCTTGTAAAAAAGCTAGATATAAAACCATTATCTAGTGGTTTACATAATGGCGACAGTAGAACTGTCGTCAGAGCTGCTCTTACCGGAGTTCTCGAAGTCCTTGTAGGAGGTGGCCCAGGTGTCGCCCATGCCCAGCAGCGTGTTCTCCATGATCTGGATGTCGGTGATGGGGCAGTTGCACTGGGGGAACTCCTCGGCGCACTGGCAGATGCACTGGTTGTCGTGGCACACGTACTCCCCCTCCCCGTTGCACATGATGTAGCTCAGAGCCGACTGGACAAACTTCTCCTGTAGATACTCTGGGAAAATCACCTGGAGCCCTGGAGCAGGAGACAGCAAAAAACAAGAATTTTATGTTATTTATTATTATTATTATTATTATTATTATTATTATTATTATTATTATTTAATTATCATATAAGTAAAAATAGTTCACTCACCCATCAATCCATCCATCCATCCATCCAACCATCCATCTGTTCACCCAACCATCCATCCATCTATTCTTCTATCCATCCATCTGTCCACCCAACCATCCATCCATCCACCCAACCATCCATCCATCCATCCATCCATCCATCCATCCACCCAACCATCCATCCATCCATCCATCCATCCATCCACCCAACCATCCATCCATCCATCCATCCATCCACCCAACCATCCATCCATCCATCTATCCATCATCCATCATCCATCATCCATTTGTCCACCCAACCATCCATCCATCCATCCATCCATCCATCATCCATCCACCCAACCATCCATCCATCCATCCATCCATCCACCCAACCATCCATCCATCCATCCATCCATCCATCCATCCACCCAACCATCCATCCATCCATCTATCCATCATCCATCATCCATCATCCATTTGTCCACCCAACCATCCATCCATCCATCCATCCATCATCCATCTGTCCACCAAACCATCCATCCATCCATCCATCCATCTATTCATTATCCATCGTCCTCATCCCACCAACAGGCTACAGGCTACACACACACACACACACACACACACACACACTCAATAACGTGCATTATGTTATTAATTACATAGTAATAATTTATACCTTATATACCAATCAGTTATTCTGCATATAATTGCACTTGTACATTCTTGACATCATTATATATTTCGCTATTTCTGTTCTTTATTTTGGCTTTTTAATTGAAATGTTTGTTTTTTTTACTGTTTTTTTTAATGCTAATTGTCTGTACAGCAATGCACCAATCTTTACCAGGACAAATTCATCCTACATGGAAATGTACACGGCAGATGAAAAGATTCTTAATATTATCTTATCATATACCAAGTTGTTGTTGAAGTCAATATATTCAAAGATTGGATTATTTTCTTCAAAAATGACTGTAATGACATACCACTGTATTGGAGGCATTGTCAGTGTATCCCTGTGGTGTGGGGATGATGTGCGTTGAGCAGCCACACCTGTCCTGGGCCTAGGTAATTGGGCCCAGGATCCGTGTGAATGTACACCTGTTGCTGGTTGATGGGTGTAACAAGCGACAGGTAAAACCCCCAAACCCACACACACTCAGGAGAGGAGCCCTTGTCATGACATGTGTCCATCTGCTCCTGGGCTTGTTCCATCCACCCTCTACCATAAAAGGTGTGCCTGAAACCCTGTCGTCTGTGTCTCTGTGCCGGGGACACCAACAGGTGTACAGCCACACTGATCCTGGCCTAAATTACCTAGACCCCGGACGGGTGTGGCTGCTTAAACCACAACATCCCCACACCACAATCCCAAACAACAATATGACTACTTGACATGGGTGGGAGGACTGACATACCAACTCATCTGATCCACACGACAACAACGTACGAGGGTGAGGAGAAAAGTAAATCAAATTACTTAAATAGGAAATGGCGGACACGAGGTGACGCGAGGCCTCGTGCGATTTTGAAGAGTCGTTAAAAAAAGTTTGTCTGCGTTTGACTTTGATCTGTTTTTATTTCCAGGGATGGTGACTCATGATGTGATAAAATATAACAGTGATTGATGCCTGCTGTCCTGTGGTGTCGTGCTTTATCTAACACAACCTCCATCGCTTCCCCTTCGTGTGTGTGTCTGAGTGACTGAGTTTGTGTGTGTGTGTATATTTGTGTGTTAATGTGTGTGTGTGTGTGTGCGTGTGTGTGTGTGTGTGTGTGTATTAGGTGAGAAAATCGCCTTTCGTACACAAACAGCAAAACCAGCGTTGGCGATCTGGGGCCCTGTTCAGCCCTGTTAACTAAGAGCGCCCTTTCACTCTCACTTTTGATGAGGTATTTATATTTTCACCATATCTTAACCGTGGGATCTCGTAGATTTGAAGCTCTGACAGCCAACTGTAAAGTCCAGGCCGGGCAGAGTCGTACAAGCATTGGCTTGGAAAAATAACTTAAATCGATTTTCTGCTCATTGACTGGAACTGCATCTTTGCTGAAGCAATATGTTTCTTAATATATTTTTCCCTCTCTGTAAAAATAAATAGATAAATAAATAAAGGTGCATTTGGAAAATAAATTGAGTTAGAGAAATAAACAATCCCGTTTTCTAATTTTCCCTCTACACTCAGGTACTTCAAACGGGGAAAACAATGATCAATTTCTGATAGCGGGTTCACTCAACAGCTGCAAATAGAAAAAGGGTGACATCGAATAAGGTGATATTTTGCAATGACTGCAAAAATTATCATAATATCTCCTTTCAAATGGTGACTACCAATGCAATACTGCTACTCAGTAAAACCACTAATTCAATAAAGCTAAACTGAAAACCAATGCTATAGTTTCAATGAATTATTATTTAGCTAGCAGACAATCTGCAAATATCTGCAAATGATGACTCGATAAATGCCAGTATTTCACTGTTATACTGTTAGATATATATATATATATATATATATATATATATATATAGATAGATAGATAGATAGAGAGATAGAGAGATAGAGAGATAGAGAGAGATAGAGAGAGATAGATAGATAGATAGATAGGTAGATAGATAGATAGATAGATCTTATAACTACTAATCTACCAATCTATAGCTACCTACCGATCATATAGGTACTTATTTACCATGTAGGTACCTACATACCAAGTATATATATATATATATATATATATATATATATATATATATAGGTACCTCCATACTGTTGCATATTGTATGCATATTTGCAGATACCAATGTTACAGACGTTAATAATAGTCGGAAATGATTGGTTGTTCCTTAATTGTGACCTACAAACATCTTCTTTATTTACCATCGAAAACAAAGCCACATTTTTTTTTTTAATATACTTTATTCAAATAAGATACTATTTCAATTTCAATTAAACTGATGAAGGTTCTTCAGAGGACGTGGATGTGACTTAAAAAAATGAAAGCAAAACACTTTTGTGATTCCAAATCCAAATCCAATAAGAAAAGAAGGGATAAAGAATCATCTGGGCACTCGTTCCAATTGCCTGCTTTCATCTGGGGGCCACTTAGAAAATTGAGTATTTGAAGTACTTGCCAGTGCAGACTGAGAATTCTCTTTTTTTGTCACATGACGGTTCTAAAAATGACATTGCTACAATAGCCGTAGTTCAATCCAACAATAAATTGGATTTTTTGGGGGGTATTTCACTTACACACAGAAAGGGCCACATCAGTTCCAGAGCACAAGAGATATGCATTAAATATGAAATAACAGTAACAGCTGCAGCAGTTCATCACTCCAATAAATGGATTCAAACTGCCCCCTGAAGAGTAAAAGATGTAAAGTGGACTTATGATTATTCTATCAAACACCGGCAGCTCTTTTGAAGCACGTTTAATGAACACCCACCATGTGTCTCGTTTTCACATCACCATTGACCTTTTTCCAGACAATTAGCAAAGAGTGCAAAAAGCGCTTGGCATTTAAATTGTGGGGAGCGGAGTCACATCTGGCCCCAGCGTTGGAGAGTGTAGAATCGCTGACAGCTCTGGCGGCAACAGCGTACGAAATAGTTCATATTCCAGTTGAGGTTTCTGCGTTTCCTTGAGTCACCTGAGGTCCGTGTGTATTTCTGGAATCATTGTTTACCGGCAGCATGTGATCTTATTTTCTTTTTGGTGTGTGTGTGTGTGTGTGGGGGGGGGGTCCGCCGGAGCCCTGTTCCGGCCCCAGTGGGGTCTAAAGGAAAGACGGAGAAGCGGTAATGGATTGTGTTCCTAGGGGGATAGAGGGGGATCAGGGAAGTGAAGAAGAGCCACGCCAAGTGCACTCAGGACACAATCTCTCTTGTTGTCTTTTCTCTTTTCCTCCTCTTCTGCAGTTCCTTGTTCCTCTATCGCACGCCCTTCCTTCCAAGGTCTTTCTACTGTATACACCAAACCCTGTTTTATCACTACCTCTCTTTATCTGCCTTTAACTCAGCCCCATTAGTCTTTGCTGCCCATTTTCTTCTCCATTATTTCCCTCCCCCCCTTTTCTCTTTTGCTTTGTCGCCAACATCCACCAGTTCTCTCTCTCTCTCTCTCTCTCTCACTCTCTCGCCCTCTATCTCTCTCTGGAGTTGCTGAGGGACGCGGTCGACTGGTCCGTGAGGTTTTGGGCGCCTTTTCAAGAGGCTGTTTGACATTTGCGGGTCATGTGTCACGCACATAACGACACAGCTCGTGCATTGATTACCGTTAACCAACAGCCAGTCACGTCTCCCCCGAAATGAGCCGTGCGTTCCACTCTCTCAATGGTCATGTGTTCCAGCGCGAAATGCCACGCAACCTTTTTCTTTTCTTTTTTTTTTTTTTTAAAGCCCCTCTTCATCTATTCCGGCCGTTTTTTTAATTGCTCCTGAACGGAACGGAGGGAGTGACTTTGTTGGTATTAGTATGCAGCGCCACACGGGCTGCAACAGGGATGCAGCCACAGCGTGCCCACTTCATTTTCGTTCCGCTAATTAAACTTTAAGCCGCACTTCCTCTTTTTCTTTCCTCCCCCCTTGAGCCTCAACATGCGACGTATACCGGGGTATGTTTAGATCAGTGTTGGGTAAGGTTTCCTTTACTGCCATTAAAAAGTAAGTTATGACGTTACAGCGTTATCTACTGGGAAATGTAACTGTAAAAACCCCTCTGCAATTGCTTGCACATGTACATGTTTGTGAGGTAATATCGCTCGGAGGGAACGTAGCCCACTGACAAAGACGACATAGGCGCCATCTCGAGGGGGAAGACCCCGGACCCCCGTCGCTAGCACTTCTTCTGACGGTACCGACGGGGGCCCACAGCGCGCCGCCGATGGTGCGCCCACGCTCCGACGGTACCAACCAAGGCGCGATTGGCGCGTCAAGCGGTTAGAGCAGGCACTGCCCGTGTACGTCTACCTTTGAATGTATTGACTCCACCGTCGTGGCGTGGCCTAGTCTACGGTCCATAATCTGTAACTCTGCAGGATAATAACAGGAATGACAGACGCAATATCCCATTTCTTCTTCTTCTTCTTCTCTTTCTTTCTGCTGCTCCCGTTAGGGGTCGTCACAGCTGATCATCTGCCTCCAAAACCTTCTTTTCTGCGTGTCTTCCTCCCTTACACCAACCGCCTGAATGTCCTCCCGCACCACATCCATAAACCTTCTCTTTGGCCTTCCTCTTTTCCTCTTGCCTGGCAGCTCCATCCTCAGCATCCTTCTCCAAATGTAACTCATCTCTGCTACATCCGTGTCCAAACCATCTCAACCTCGCCTCTCCCACTTTTTCACCAAACTGTCCAACCTGAGCTGTCCCTCTAATGTACTCAATTCTTAATCCTGCCCATCCTTGTCACTCCCAATGACAATCTCAACATCCTCAACTATCCCGTTTACAGTTCTTTATTAACCATTATGTTTCATACAAGGAAACATAGAATCGAGAGGGTACTGGGGCTCAATGCATACAGCCTAACAACTTCACACAACATGAAATTGTTTAATTGCAACTCAAATGCAATAAAAAGTTATTTAGAATTATTTGAAGTACATGAAAGTAAATAGAAACTGAGGGTACCTGACAGGTGACACCTGTGCAGCCTTTTGGCTGCTAACGATCTGACAACGAACTGAGCGGAAGCATATTGGGCACAGCTGCCTCCATGAAAACAAGGAGACATGGACTTGTACAGCCTACAGTAGAATCATTTCAACATGCAACTAATGAACCAGTCTGATGCGACACAACAGTAGGTGGGATACCGTCCACGTACGCAGCTCCCCGCCAGGAAGTACAGTTAGGAAAGAACCAAAATGGTGCGAAATACAGCTGATTTCTGCTCTCAGCGTTTCTAAACTCTACATTCTAACACAAGGGCAGACAAGTGTTGCGGGGAAAACAAAACAAGCCAAACGAAGCTCACGAGTTTCCGGAGTTCCGCTGTCACGTGTTCTTTCTTTATTTTATTATTATTTTTTTTTGTGGCAACAAGAGGAACAGGGAAATCATTTTTTACAGTAATGGATTGCTTATCTGAAAACACAACCAAATAGCTTTACTGGCATTGCAAAACAAATGCGTTGCCTTGTATTGTAAGTACTCTAACATGTTTACTTTGTAATGTTACTACTTTGTAACACATATGGCTCATATGTCCATGTCCATTGGAGATTTATGTACTTAATACCATTGGAAATTAACCTAACCCTAACCAAAAACATGCACACATCATCGTCTGACCAGCGATGGACACTCGTCACCAGGTCCCCCGGCGCGTAGACAAATTCTGCCCACTGCTCCTGGCTGCCCCCCCAGAGGAAGGACAAGCCAGGATGGGTTAAATGCAGAGGCCTCATTTCACGGGCCACCATCCAAAGCATGTGCATGTGTGTGCATGTGTTGTAGTGTGGTGTGTTGCGTGATAATTAAAGATTAAAGATTCTTCTAACACCCTGAGTGAGAAACGTGTAAATAATAATCATAACCCACAATCATTGCAATCCTACGCAATGATCCACACAGCGCTGTAGTATTTGACATCGCAGTTCAAACACTGGTTTAGATATGGTGTGCAACCCCTTCAAAAACCCAATTTAGTAAATATATATATATATATATATATATATATATACTAAATTGTATATATAATTGTATTATTTTTATTTTTTTATTTATATATATATATTTGGAAATTTAAATACAATTTTTACTTTCCTTATTATGATATTTTGTTTGATTATTATACTTTTTTTTTCAGACTTTTTTCCAAAATGCTAATATTCCTTAGAGAAGCAAATTCCATGTATAAAGAAATGCACCTGGCAGAATAAACTCATCCTGATTCTCAATTCTTATTCAGATTCAGTGGTTGAAATACTTCCGTCTGGCACTTGGATCAAATTCTAATCAATGAGGAACAAGCAAAACCCGTCAGTGTGTGTAAGTAATGATGTTAATGCAGTTGTGATGGTCAACTCTTAGACAACTCACCTGCCACCGTCAAGATGTCTGACAGAATTATCACCGCAAGCTGCAGTATGCATCATTTATGGACCCAGGGATATAGATATGTATATTTCATTCCCTCACCCCAAAAAATTGTATGTTTCAAATTATTTATTTTCTTAGATAACACAATGTGGATATAACACTCAACAGCTCTGTTCTCCAGAGATCCAGATGAGGAGGACGCTGCTGCGGTTAAGTTTAGAACAACAAGCGACAGCTTCCTGTTGAAGCCGGTTCTGCAAATCCCATCTCCACTCTCTGTGGCAGGTGTGATTGCTTTGTCAAAAAAAAACGTAGGGAATGCAGAAAGCACATCGCACGTGTGGAGTATCACGCAACGCATGGACGCAGCGTACCGGCCAAGTGCGCAGCATAGTTTCCTCGACCAGCTGCGTGGTGAAGCGTCCCAGACACGTCGATGCTGTCATAGAGCAGGGGTGCCCACACTTTTTCGGCTTGCGAGCTACTTTTAAAATGATCTACCTGCGTTAAAAAACGCTAAATATATTTATTTATATATATATACTGAGGATACTTTATATATACAATATATGTTGGCGTACCTTGCATCACTGTATGGACCCTTACGGCACAATACAATGAAATACATTTATGGTCACTAACTTACTCTGATGACTTTCACTGAATGGAGTCAGCCAGGGTTGCATAGTCCGGACAGTAACTGCTGGTAGCCAGCCTCATGCAGACTTCCAAACGATCATCAGTCATGGTGGAACGGTATTTGGACTCAATAACCTTCATGTGGGAAAAGGCTGACTCACATAAATAAGCTAGGTAGAGCTGAATAATGCAGTCAAGGAGGAAGCACATTTCCTCACGTTTGGGTACTTTTCCTCTGTGAGTAAGTTCCTAAACTGTCCATGAGCCCTGGACGTGAGCTGGATGTCAGCCTGTAGTGTCAACATCTCATCCTCCACTGCAGACCAGTTCAGGTGAAACAGTGTTGGAGTGAATCAACCTCGATATCTTCCCAAAATGGGTAGCACATAAATGTAGCGATTGGCTCGAGTAAAGCAGTCTTGAAACCGTTTGCCAATTTTCAATCTGCTCTGTGTAGCACTGTCAAGTTGGGCACACGCCTTCCCTTGGTTCTCCATCTCCGATGCCAGGTTTTGAAAGTTCCCAAAACATGGCACTGCAGCTTTGAGGGCAGAAGTTGCATATTTCGTCGGAAAGCATGAACTGAACTGATCATGTTGACCACCGTCAATCAAAATGTTAGTCAGATCGGTTAAAAAAATAAAAATAAAATTGAATGGCGCGCAATCTACCAGCAGTACCTTTGCAATCTACTGGTCGATCGCGATCGACATATTGGGCACCTCTGTCGTAGAGAGAGGAGGGGTATTGGAAACAACAGCGATTTAAATTTTTAACACACAGTTTGATAATACTGTGACGCGTGGCGGGGTCGGTCAGACAGACACAGTGAAGGAGACGCAGACAGAACCTCTGTGGAGCCGAAGCCACTTTTATTGCCTGCCGCGAGGCTACAACTACCTCGGGGTTGAGGTATCCAGTCGGAAAATAACAACCTTGGATGACTGTGTCCATTTTTATTAGGACTTCTCTTCAGACGCTCTGTCTCTCCTTCAACTCACACCCAGCGCTCCCCTCACTTCCCTCTCTCCTCTCCTCCCACACCATGCTGGACACCTCCCCACCAATCGGGATAAACTTATGCACATTATAACAAAGAACTTGAACCCCGGACACACAGCATGTTTGTTCTTTGGATTTAAAACGGGTATTGATCGATAAGCAAATCGAACAGCAGCTCTTGGTCTCTGGTACAATAGGGGCTCATATAGTAACGCATTTAAATCGATTGCACTCTTTACAAAAAACACTTCAATGTAGTTTTACCTCGTGTTTACGCGGGTGGCAGCTCGCAGTTGAAAAAAAAATGGGCCTCTCACCAAAAATAGAGAAATGCCGCGCAGCGTACGTGGCCCGTGGAGCTGCAGCAGTGGACGAACATGGGTTTAACAGGAAGCGTGCACGCCACGCCCAAACGCTGCACCACCGCGTTCAGGTGGACTTCTACCGTCAGACTCGGAGAGGTGTGTTTTCGATTGTCCACCATGTTGTCATTGACAGCTTGGCATTAGAGGTTATTAGCAGCTATTCCATCTCACTCTCTCTCTCTCTCTCTCTCTCTCTTTCTCCGGAGGCATAGTTGTCGACCTGAGGACAAGTGTTATGTTCCACACACGATGGCGACTGCCGCATTGCTGATGATTATTAATCATTTATTGTATTTATTTAAATATAACAATTGTTCGAAAACAAGTGATATAAAAATATTATATTTCCTGAAAACTATTTTCAGGAGTTTTATATCATATCATTGTTTTTTGTATTTAATATTTTAATTTAAAGAGTGTGGCTTGTTTATCTCCCCAAAGCCAACTTTTTTCTGTGAACATGCAAAATGTTAAAATAAAAATAAAAATGAATTCTCTCTCTCTCTCTTTCTCTCTCTCTCTCTCTCTCCCACACACACACACATGGTGGGGCAGCACCGCTATTCAAATTGCAATGTTGCACAAACCGAATTCTCAGATTGTAAAGTAATCAAGTTATTTTGCGTTGCAGGGAAACACTCAGGGAAAATTCTGCATACGCAGCAAAAAGTCGACAGTGAATATGGAATACAGAACGGCCGATCGCAATTTAATTTCATGTTTTCCTTTATACATGTACGTTATGAAGACATCCCTCCTCTTTATCTAGAAGACTAAGCGCTCCTAAAGAGGTTTTTTTTTTCCTATAATTAGGATTTAAGCACGCTTTCTGGCTCCCATCATTAAGTGATTGCTTATTTATTTGTCTCAACATCCCGGGGATATTGGTTTGGCCGGATGCTGACGCTGTGTCTCCTCCGGGACATATGGATGGAAAAAAAACATCTCTTTAGGAGACAGAGGAGAATTAAATGAAAGAAGGAATTAACACGCTGTAGTTAAAGGCCGAGGTCTTTCATCACTGTGTCGGGTGGAAGGCTGTGATTGTTCTGTGAGCCCCACATTCTAAGGAGACAAAGCGACATTGGTTCCACTCTGTGTGTGTGTGTGTGTGCGTGTGTGTGTGTGTGCATGCGTGCGGGTGTGTGTCTGCCAGTGTGTGTGTGTGTGTGTGTGTTTATGTGCAGCGTATGAACAAGGCCAAGGACAAAAGGCAGAAAAATAAGTCCGGCAAACTCGGCGCTGTCGCCATCACCTGGCCTGGACCCAATCATCTCCAATATGGCTGCCATAAACTAGCTCCAAAACAAAAGCAAAGTAAAAAGCGCCATCCTTTCTCTCGTCCCTCTCTCGCTCCCTCCCTCTCTCTCTCTCTCTCCCTCCATGAGCCTCTACCCGGGAAGATTTATGAATATGTTAGAATGGCCTGAGCCAACAGTTTTCGGAGTGGCAGAGGGAAAATAAATTAAAGCGGATGCTGTAGGCAGGGCCGTGCGGCGGGTGATGAATTAGAGACTCATTGCTTTGTCGCTCCACGCCCATCCCCACCTTTCGAAGCGAAAAGCGCTGGAAACATTAAGAAAAGAAAAACCCCAAAAACAACAAATACACAAATCAATGGGCTCGATTTGGGAA
Source organism: Zeus faber (assembly GCF_960531495.2). Classification (NCBI taxonomy): domain Eukaryota; kingdom Metazoa; phylum Chordata; class Actinopteri; order Zeiformes; family Zeidae; genus Zeus; species Zeus faber. The sequence continues at coordinate 16,524,418 of NC_137204.1, forward strand.
AACTTAAGTATATCGGCAAACACAATGTCGTGGGCCAGGGGGACAACAATTTACTTTGGGTGAATCTGGAAGGCAAATGATGGAGAGTAAATGTTGGATTAGCCTGAGAATAAATACACAGATCCTTTCCTACGTCCTCCCTTGCCCTTCCCCTCTTTTCTCTTATCTCAGGCCTCGCCCACACGTACTGTATATGGATATTTCTAAGTACACGTTTTTCCCCCGTTCTTTTCAAAAAAGAATCTCTGTCCACACGAGAACGCAAAAGCCATTTCAATCGCTCACATAAGCCTGCCAGGCCGGTAGGGGGCGATAATATCTCATAAAACTTGATGTCGGAACACCCCAGAGGGCGTTTTCAAGAAGCTCCATTTTACTTCCTCCGCACGAATACACGGAAAAATGAGTTTTGAAAAAAGGACGGGGCTCAAACGCAGCGAAAATACAACGTTTTCAAAAAATCTCCAGATACGTGTGGCCAACGCCTCACTCACGCCCTCACTCTCTGGCCTTCCCAGTTGTATTTTACTCCCATAATCAGATCCACAATAAATCAAATACATTTCCGATAACTTTCCTGTTATCGCTGCTTTGATACTGAGATAAATTTCTCACTTTTATAAATTAGGAGGACTTGACGTGGTTGTGAGAGCGAGCAATCCATCTCCCTGGTAGTTAGAGCGGCGTGGTACCGAACCGCTTCTGAGTGAAAAAACAGCTGCATTTGACCCCTAGTCACAAAAAAAACAACAACCCCACGTACACTTTGTTCTAGGGCACTAGATAACTGATCACACGGGATCATTTTCAAGACGGATGGCTGCATGTGTTCTCCAGCCTCCCTCCCCCGCGCGCCGAGCCCCCGCCACCTGATGAAATCGCTCCGCGTTGACCGGGAGGTCAGCGCTCGATTGGAAGTGGTCAATCAAGAGTGAGTTTCCAGCGGAGCCGGCGGGGCTATAAATCCTCTGCTCCCCACCCCCACCCCCACCCCACCCCCATCACGTCCGGGCTGTAGGCCTCCATGGCCGCCGCCGCCAGTGGTTCTCCACGTCGTCCTTAACGTCCTTCTCCAACACACTCCACACAATTAATTGTTACTCGCCCAGATTGATCGTTCCATTTCCTTTACCAGCGTTTTAATTAATTATTATTTTTTTAAGATCCCTTCCATTTGCCTCGTCGTCAGCGTAATACATGCATTTATGGAAATGTACAGTTTGTCATTTTGCAGGCGTCGGCACCTGCAACAGATGTAGAGTTACTTACATATATATATATATATGCATACATATATATATATATATATATATATATATATATATATATATATATATATATATATAAAATTTGCTTTTGAATTCCTCTAGCAATACGACTGTTATTCAGATGAGATATCCTTTCTCTGATCTTTTTTTTTTTTACAAAAACACGACATACTTTTATAGTGAGTGCTCCCTGCAATATACTGTATCGACGAAAAAAAGAAATACAGAAATGCTTTATTAAATGTTAAATTGCGATATAAATCCGGTCTTCTCCTCTGAAGCGTGGATACAGAGAAGTTTGACACTTTAAGAGTAGTTGAATCATTCGTTGCTGAAATGGAAATGTCACCGCTTGTCACACCTCTACCCCCCCACCCCCGTTTGTGAAATGTGCTTTCTGCAACACTATTGGAAAGTGTCCACACGGTTCCTGAGCGCATACACATATTACATCTGTTTGTGTGAGTTTACCTATGTGCGTGTGTGTGTGTGTGCGTGTGGGCGTGCGAGTGCATGCTCATGTGCGTACATGCGCTGGCATCTCAATGTGTGGCGCTCGCAGAACATCTCACCAGCCGAGGCCCTGCTGCTACCGCTGTGCAGCGACACATGGCAGCACGTGACTGAACAGCTTGAGGACCGCGGCTGAAGCACACCAGCGACCGGCCAACATGCACGCACGCACGCACGCACGCACGCACGCACGCACCCAGTTACACTCTGGAACCAGACTCTCGCCGGTCGATATTCAGTGCATAGGCAGAAATCATCAACTTATTACACGCATGTAATGGATTCTAGTTCTATACCGATAATTTACCGTTAAATTACATACACATGGTATAGATATGACAAAATACTATGAATCTAACGATAAACAATAAATATGAACCTAAAAATAACAAAGACACAATAAAAAAAAGGCCTAAAATAAAATGTATGTATGTAAGTATGTATACTCAATTTCCACACAACCTAAACACAAAAGGACAGATGGCATAAACAATGAACATAAAGAAATGACGATGATGATGATAAAAATAACAATAAACCACAAAAGATTATACTGTAATATAACCGAGGCCTTTGTTTTATGACTAAAACGGCAATGATGGCATCACCGCTGCATGTGACCCTGTAACAAAGCAGGACAATCAAGAATAATAAGGAAGTAATCAGGGCTGCATGCACCCGTGGACGGCTCCTTTGCTCGCCAGCCCTGCATTGCTGCATCACGCTGTTTGGACCAGGCCCTTCATCAAGAGAGCAACAATAGCCCACTGCACACTCGCTGGGGATTTCTCTGTGTTTAATTCTCAGCATTTACAGCGATAACTACAGAGCTGCTCTGTTTTTCGGTATACAGTAATAATAACAGGCCTTTTTTTCATTTCACACTTCCTTTGACGCCCAGACAACACAGATGTATGAACTAAAACATATAACACCACACTTTTTACAATGAAATAATCCCCTGGCACACAGGTTAACACCATCCTGTTAACCTCTAAAAACATCGGAAACATGTAGAACTGTGGTTGTTATTATGGATATAATATATCAATGGTATATTATTATTTTGTGTAAATGTTGTTTGTTTCTATGTTTATTTGTCCCACCCGTGGTAATTCTCCCCCTCTTGGAGTAGTAGTTCTTGAGTAGTTTCATTTGTTTATAGACCCAAACATGATAAATAGTTATCCAAAGAGGGGGGTTGGTGGTGCTTCTCTATAACCAAAAAGCTGTGCTCGTGTCATCCCCCAGGTCGTCCACGGGACGGAATTATTGCAGCAGTTCTTGATGATTTAAGAATTAATAAAGAGTTGCATTGCAGGTTGAGAACTTGCAGACTAACTCTGTCCTAGATGCAGTGGCACAAATACTATGTGTTGTATGCCCAGCATGCTGACAGAACAGGTTGAAAAAAATAATAATAATAATAATAGTAGAAAAAGACCTAACTAAATGCATAAGAATATGTTTGATCACAACAAAATGTGTGCACCTTAGATTTAACTATAAAAACATGTAGGGGATGTTTTAAGGGTTGAGGGGTTAGGGTTTACAATTCAAGCATACAAACAAACAAACAAAAACAAATAGCACTATAGAGGGGAAATTGGAAAAGCTGGCAATAAGGAGAAACAGGAACATTACCAATTTGGATGTCTTCCTGCATTGCATCCTGCATGCAGTAACAGTAACCTCCAATGGTAATTTATTGGAGATAATGCACTTTATTGCACCAGTGGATTAAGTAATGATTATTTTGCGAATTTGCGGTCACACAACGGTCAATTAATCTTTAATGAAAGTGTCGCTTATGAGCCGGAGCGCGGCATCACAATGAGCGGGCGGGCGCTCGCGAAGGCATTTTAAAAGCCTCGGCCACGGCCTACAACTCCCATCTATCACTGCGTAAAAATAGAAACACCGGGAGAGGAGATGGAGTGAGAGCGCTTTTAGCATTCATGGAAGCGTGCGAGGGGCCTGCATCCGACGGACGTGAAAGAAATATATCAGGCGGCGATGTATGCAATCAGATTAACAGGCGTTTTGAGGTGCTATTTATTTAGAGCGCGCTGAGCAGAAGGTTTGCTGGAAATTATGTGCACTGTCAGAGCATGAAGTTGGACGATATCAAATGACTGGAGAGGAATTCCAATATTCACCTTCTATTTCATCAAAACCGGCTCTTCGGGAAGTCGCCGTTCAGAGCGCACCGAGAGCTCGCTCAAACAACCTTTTCTTTTTTTTTTTCTCCCTTCTCCTCAGTAACGTGCGTGACGCACATACGTGACACCTGGCGAAGTCGTAAAGCTGTGAAACTCATAAAAGTTAATGTTTTTTTCCCCCTCACAAGATTCCTCCCCATATTATTACCCAGGGGAGTGTGTTCCTCTAATTCATCCTCCCGTTCCAGCTCCTCTTCCCCGCCGCCGCCGCCGCCTCGGAAAAACGCTCACGGACTCAATTTCGTTTAATGCATCATTATTGCCGTGGAGTGGACCTGAAGAAGCGGAGAAGGTGAGGGGTGAGGCGACAGAGGGGACGAGTGTGGCAGAAAACAGAGGCGGGGGTGGAAAAGCAGAGACGCACCAAGAATAAACACAGACGGCGGAAGCACGAGAGAGGGAGCGAGGAGCGGAAGGAAGGGAAGAAGGGGAAAACCGGCGCGGAGGGACCAAAACCACAGACGCTGCTGAAGTGGATGTCAGGTTCCTCCCTCAATGTCTTTGCCCCCTTGAGTTTTCCTGGCACCGGCGAGGGAAGGGGCGGGGTCTAAGAGGGGGCTGTAGGGGGGAGGAGGGGGGAGGAGGGGGGGGGGGGGGACTGGCTGTTATTGTGCACCCAGCCACTGGCACCGGCACTGTCAGCGAGCGGCGTCGATCCGTGAACTCGCCATCTGGATTCTCCCACAAATCACATTAAAGTTTCAGGCCCAGGAATACATCAAGCTAAATGAATATTGGCTCCGGGGGCCCGCAGACAGGCCTGATGGAAAGACAGAAAGAAAGAAAGAAAGAAAGAAAGAAAGAAAGAAAGAAAGGGAAAAAAATAAAGAAAGAAAGACAGAAAGAAAGAAAGAAAGAAAGACATAGAGGAAAAATAAAGAAACAAAGACAGAAAAAAAGAAAGAAAGAAAGAAAGACAGAAAGAAAGAAAGAAAGAAAGACAGAAAGAAAGAAAGGGAAAAAAGAAAGAAAGAAAAGAAAAGAAAAGAAAGCCCTGTGCAACCCAACTCTTTTGTGGTCAGATGTGGTCCATCAACCACCCACCTCCCCGCGCTCCTCCTCCCACCGCACTCTGCACCTGCTCTCCCGGCCGGGGGCCATGGTCCCGATGAGGTTGCTTGCGGGGAACGAGAAAAGGGAACAAACTCGCTCCTTCGGAAACATTTTAAGGAAACCGAGGAGGGACGGTCTGACGCGCGGGCGTGTAAGGGTCACCGTTTTAAGGGGCTTTTCTCAAATATATCGCTTTCGACCGCGAGAAGAAGTCCCGGATGCCTGAGCTGCAGGGCCCGCCGCGGCGTGGGAACCCTTTCTGCGGGTTCCAGAAGAGACTGCACTGGTGAGGAGGCCACGAAGCCTCGAGCGACAGAGAGTTTCGTGGGGATATGAGTCCAAATTGGAGACTTTTGGTTTCACAACGGTGCCAGTTTGTGAGAGGGCCAGCGACGCGTCCATCGATGCCTTCTGAGGAGCTCTGCGGTGGACCTGCGGCGGCCTGGTCCTGCAGGTCTGCAGCCAGTGGGATCGGGGCGAGCACCCGCTGAGCAGGCCAGCGCACGGAAGTCGTGGCGAGCGGCAGCGACTACCTACGAGCTCCACCAACGGCTCAGGAGAGCCGGGGAGAAATGTACTCGCCACGACCCGCGGCTTTGAGAGGCCTCCACTTCTACCTCACGACGAAACGGCTTGATGTGTCGAACGCAATTTATTTCCCGTGAAGGGAAATCAACTCCCCCCTTCAGGGTATCTCGTTTGATTATTTTAACGACGGAGCCGCGTAACTAACTTTTCTGGTTAAAGCGTGTTTTTTTAGTTTTTTTTTAATCCTGATCAGTGCAGGATTTTAAAAAAGGTGACGCTTTTTTATTTTATTGATCATTTCTTTTTTTTTTTTTTCACAATTATATTTTCCCTCCCATTTACTTTATTATTTTTATTTGTTCAAGTAGACTGCCTTTCTCAAATAAATCTATTTATTGGGAAGTGGTCTGCCTGTTGCTATTCATTAGGCGTTAAGAGTCCAGTAGTCAATGTATTAATTAATTAATTAAACCCATTCGTTACTCCCAACTAAAACAACATGGGAGTGGTGCCCTGATGAGCCAATTATTAATTATAAATTGTGAATCATGAATTATTGATTACGAATTATATATTAAATATTCAGGTAGAGGTGTTAACGCTACAATCGCTTCAGTATGCAGCTCCTGTTTTGTAGTCACTTTACATCGACTGTATCTCCCGGCCTCCGGTGGGAATCTGCGGCTTAACAGTTTGTCATTTCACTTCATCCTCCCTATGAATTTATCAAAGAACATCATAAGTTACGATTTTGGGATTAATGTTTGAGCCGCCTGTGCAGCTTTTCTCTGCTCTATCAGCCTGGAATGGAAAAACAGTAACAATAGCCAACATAAAATCCAGTTGATCCACTGCTCCCCTGGCGCACGCACACGCGCACACACGCACGCGCGTGCACCCACACACACACCCACACACACACACCCACACACACACACACACACACACACACACACACACACACACACACACGAACACACCCTTCCCTCATTGTCTTACTTGTCTTTGTGCTCTTTGTATGCATCGGGAAAATGGGATTGAGGCATTTAACAATCAAAGATATTACGCTGGAATGACAGTGTTGTCGTAAAAAATTAAACAAAAATCATTAGTATTATGTTATATTTGGCGTTTCTGAGTAAGGTCAGAACACACACACACACACACACACACACACACCCACACACAGTCACACTTGTAGTCAGACACCATGCATTTTGACTGCTGACAGCTGAGTGCTTGGGACCGCAGTTTTAAAACCGGAAATGTCAGCTTCTGTGCTTAGATGCTGATTACACAAATAAATATATAACTGTGCAGGCCACGGACGCTCCCTTATCTGCCGCATGTGGTGCTCGAAACAAAGGGAAGGAATAAAACCCTATTGATTTGGTTTCACTGTTTCTTTTTTCCTTTTTTTTTTTCAAGACCTGGCTATAGAACAAAGTACAAAAGTACTCGGAATCAAAAGTTTATGGAATTACTCCAGGTAGCAAATTTCTACCATGAGTGAATCCAGAGAAATACGACTCTACTCTAGAGAAATACTACTCGAGTGTTAAAATAACTAGGAAACTACGACGCTTTTTTGTTTTTTTCAATGTCCTGGCTTAGTGATTAAATCCATCAATCCATGTGAGTTTATATACAGTATATATATGTATATATATATATATATATATATATATATACAGACATACATATATGTATATCATACTGTGTATATATATATATATATACTGTGTATGTATATATATATATATATATATATATATACTGTGTATATATATATTTATTTATTTATTACACTGCCAAGGACTTAAATGAATTCATCATGATTAATGGTGTGATGTTTGTGAGATTAATCACAATTAATTGTGATTAATCGCAATTATTCATGATTCATCACATTTTTTCTAATGTACTCAAATTTGACCATAACGGCAATTATTTCTCTTTGAAATGCACCGCATTGAGCTACAGCCATGCTTTGATATATGTTTCAAGAGCAGAAATACTAGATAATATTTATTGAACCCTATATTTATACACAGTATATCTATACATGCAAATTTGTATTCATTTTTATTTTACATTCATTTGGACAGGTGAGCCATTGCGAAACAGGGTCTCACTCTCAAGGGAGACCTGGTCAGGACGGCAACAGCGACGCACAGAGTTACAGACGGACAGGACGTTCGATATCGCGACGTCATGGAACGCAAATCACGTCGGCGCCGCGTGCAAAATGTGCAAAAGTAGTTGATCTGCATCGGCGTCCACACCCCCAGGCACACGCCCGTTAACAACAAACACAAATCCTTCCGAAGGGATCTCCACGCCGCTATCTCCCGCAACGCAACGTTCAGCATGGATCAGCGCCGCCAGGTGAACGCAAGGGGCCGTGCTTCATTAAACGTGCTTCAGGAGCCGGAGCCCGAAACGCACTGCGATGACTGCAAGCCTCTTCACACCATGTGACAAGTGCAATCCCTTTGAAGCGCGGCGTGATTGTTAAAACACAATCATTACAGCGTGGGCTCGGCGACAAACCCCCTTTTAATTAAGCACGGAAGCGGTAATTGTTCAGAAGAGAAGGTAATTCCACGGAGGAAGGCGGCAACGTTTTTGCCAATGTCACCGAAACTGCGCGTCAAAAAAAAGACGGATAAAGCCGAAACTTTTACCTGTAGAGTTAAAGGGCGTGTCCTTCATCTACCGGATGATCAAATACTTGTCTTCAAAGCAGCACGCGAATACAGTGTGATGTGAAAATAACGCTTTTTTTTTTTTCAATTTTATTCAAAACCTATGGAGTCCTTTGACTGAGTGGTAGAAGTGGGATTTGAAAGTTTTCATCCGGCAGAATGTGTACAGTAATAATAATCCCAACAGGGGAAATGAGGGAGAGCCGATGGGGGAGTCTCTGTAACGCCTGTCGTACCCTAAACTGTGATGTATCCAAGAAAGGAGAAAAACACACACTTGACCACTGTTACGGCAGCTTTCATCATCCTTCTCCCCTGCCAGCAGGAGGAACTCCTCCTCCAGGGTTTTACCATCACTGCTGTGTGTTTCTAGTACAGAACGATTTCCCTTCAAAGGAACATTATCACTAATGAGTAAATGTTATTATGTTTATATACGCCCGCATGTAATCCAGGAGCAAGACGCCTTTTTAGTACTCTGAATGTGATGTAATAAACAAAGAAATGAATACCTTCTACTGCTACAACTAGTAGCACTACTACTACTACTACTACTACTGCTACTGCTACTGCTACTACTAATGCTACTTCTACTACTACTACTACTACTACTACTACTACTACTACTACTTCTACTACTACTACTGCAAATACTAATACTACTGCTCCTGCTACTACTACTGTTACTGCAACTGCTACTGCAACTGCTAGTGCTACTTCTACTACTACTTCTACTACTACTACTACTACCTCTGCTACTACTGCTACTACTGCTACTACTACTACAAATACTAATACTACTGCTACTGCTACTACTACTGTTACTGCAACTGCTACTGCTACTGCTACTGCAACTGCTACTGCTAATACTACTACTACTTCTACTACTACTACTACTACTACTACTACTACTACTACTGCTACTACTGCTACTACTACTACTACTACTACTACTACTATTACTACTACTGCTTCTACTACTACTACTACTACTACTACTACGACTACTACTACTGCTACTACTACTACGAATACTACTACTACTGCTACTGCTACTACTACTACTACTACTACTACGAATACTACTACTACTACTAATGCTACTACTACTACTTCTATTGCTACTACTACTTCTACCATACTACTACTACTGCTACTGCTACTACTACTGCTAATAATACTACTACAACTACTACTACTACTACTGCTACTACAACAACTACTACTACTGCTGCTAATACTACTACTACTATAACTGTTAATACTGCTACTACTTCTACTACTACTACTACTACTACTACTACTACTACTACTACTACTACTACTACTGCTGCTGCCACTACTGCTACTGCTACTAACTGATGCTTTTAGAATATCATTTTATGTTCTGTATATGCACTATTTACATATACTTTTATAGACACAGTATAAAGGTATATTCTTTTGATCCTAAAGTCATTTTCTTGGACTGCAGCAGAAAAAAAGTCGGGTTAAAAAGTAATGAACGCTCTTACATTGCGCAGCGTGCAGAACTTTGATAGCCCTCTCTATTTTTAGTATATACATTATACATTATACCCAGAGTTCGAGTTTCTGCTGTGATGTGGAAACACTTTGAAGAGCTTCCACCGCGTGTTCTGCTATTGTTCTGCACCCGGGCGTTTTCTTTTTTTGATTGTGGAGCGCGACCACGGCGGCGGCTTGATGAAGAGCCGACGCGGCACCTCCAAGCACAGAGAATCGCGAGCCCCAAGTTCCATCCCATAAACCCAAAGACCCCCCCCGTCAAACACCAATTGATGTCCAATCCATGGCGGGGGAAGCGGGGGGGTGGGGGGCATAATATCCCTCCATGTCGCCCTGAGGGAGCGAGGGCTTTCTTGATTTCTTTCCTCGATGATTCTTTTTTTTAAATTTGTGAATGGACAGCGGTGGCGGGGGGGGGGGGGGCGGCGGTCGGAACGGAGGCCCTGAGCCCCTCCCGGCGCCCAAGCCCCGACCCCGCATCCTGCTGTGTTGTAAGGGGGCGGCGGTGGGGGCCGCGTTGTTGTCGTGTTTACCTTGAAGGTGGAGCTTGCTCTCGGGGCTGTGCAGGAGGATGGAGCTCACCGAGTCCAGATTGTCGTAGCTGCTGCATCCCAGCGGCCCCGTCCGTGTCTCCGTCACCTGCACGGGAATTAGGAGCACAAATGGAAGAAACATTCGAGACGGGGGCACTTAGACACGCTGCCGTTGTGTGTGTGTGTGTGTGTGTCTGTGCATGTGTGGGCGCGTGCATGTGTGAGTGTGTTTGTGTGTGTGCATGCTGTGTGTGTGTGTGTGCGTGTGCGTGTGTGTGTGTGTGTGCAGATACACCAGCCTCTACTTGTTTATCTGCATCAATAAGTTAGTGCAGTGTTTCCAAGCCACTTTTCTTCCACAGCACTCTTAACTACGAAATAATCCCGCGGTACTCTGCTATCCTATTAACCGTTGAAATTGTCAGATGTAGAACTGCGCTTATTATAAACGCCGACCAATCGTAAGCAGTGCATGGCATCGTGATTTTTTTTTTAAAAATGGCCAGGGAGTCCGGAGTCACTACGGCAAGGGGGTGAATCTTCGACTCGCAAAATGCAACATCCAGGCAGGGCAAAAAATGAAGCGCGAGGCGTTTGACGTCATTCCTGTCGAAATGCGACCTCACAGCCTGCGTTCCGCCGAAACTCATTCACGTTGGCGTAATTAAATGATTCCGCGGGAATATCATTCACCAGTCGGAGCCGGACCGGCTCTTCCGACGCGTGCGGGAAATCCTCCCTCGCTCGCGGCGCGTCACGCCGACTTAATCAAATGAACAAAGAGTTGGGAAAAGATTGAGCTAATGATTTCACTGAAATGATAGTCGAAAAAAAGTCGAACCTTTCATTGCGACTGATCGTCGTCGCTTTAGGAGTGAAACCCGTTGCGCTGCAGCCGCTATCCTGTCTGGAACTGATTAATAAGATGAATTAGTACGGTCATTTTGATGTTTTTTTTTTGTTTTTTTTTTGTAGATGTATTTTTAAATTTTCTAAGGGGAAGTCGGAACACTTCCCCGCCGCGCCCGGCAGGGTGGCGTGCCGCGGCACTGGGGCTCCCGGACGCCCGACTCTAGCCGCAGCGCACGTCTGAATTTAGAATTCATGCAATTATTAGATAGTAGTCGGAACAAGGATCTTCGGTGATTGTGACGGTGACATCCGTCTTTCCCTTGACGTCTGGAGGAGATAGAATCGTGGAAGAGAATGGCTTCTTCTGGGTGCGGGTTTGACACCGTGTCACCGCGCACGATAGATCAATAGATAATTTCAGAGAATTAAGTCTGGAACACTGAAGGATCGGGAGAGCGGCCGGCAGTGAGAGATGTAAGCAGCTAATGCATTCATTCTAATGATACTTGATATCATTAGAATATATATATAATATATTAATTTATGTATATATATATATATATTTTCAAGATTCAAGATTCAAGATTCAAGATTTTTTATTTGTCACATACATACACATACTTTCATACATATATGCAGTGAAATGTAATGCAACGCACCCGGTGATAGCACACAATATGTCCTAGGAAAAAAAAATAAAGTAAAAAATTCCTTTCTAATAGACCGACTAACTGACTCCTAAAATGTAATACAGTAAGTTGAATACTTATAGAATAAGATAAAATATATAGAATAAAATACAATAAAAATAAAATGAAATAAAATGGAATAGATAGAGGGAATATGCCTATGTATATACAGATATGTGCATTTATACATTTATATATATTTATACATGTATATATATATACATGTATATAGTAGAGACTGCAGACACAGGGAGAGAGGGAAGATGATCGCTTTCCCTTTTGTCTTCAATTGTGTGCACCTGTTAAGACTTGGAATCTATTTCTCAGCACATTTCCATATCGGCCTACGGTTGAAGAATGACGACAAACCGTTGGCATAAATAACGTAACAGCCTGAGAAAAAATGTCACAAGACTCGCCAAATATCCAAAGGAAATAGCCAAATAAGTGGCAGAATGGGTAAAAAGCATGGGTTTAAATGTGAGTAATATGTGGGTAAAAAAATATGAAATGTTTTGTACCCACTTTTTTACCCATACATACCATCTAAATGTTATTTAGATGGTTATAGTGTATACAATGAGTAACAGTGAACGAGTAGGTATAGCATGTGTTAAAACCCCCATGGCAAAGCCCGGGACACGTGGACGACAATGGTGCACAGCGAGTTCCTTTCCAACAAAAAGAAATGCTCTTTGAATTGGACAGCCATTGTCAGCAGACAAAACCCGAGGTGTAATTGAGCCAGAGATTAAAAGAGAGCCAGTCAAAAAATACTCCTAAACAGGGTTTTTTTTTTTGTTTTTTTGATATAGCCGTCCATGACATCTCCCACTTCTTTTCTGTGGGTGATTTCTTTTGTCATAAAAGGTAGAATCTAAATGGATGTTATCCTTGAAAGGGCCCCTACCCTCGAGCGCAGGCTGGAATGGCACTAGACGGAGACTGGTATTATGCTCCCCGTACTCCGGTCCAAAAAGATAATTAGGGGTTTTCAAGTGTGAGGTGCTGCTTCGTACATTTTAAACCACTACATTTAAGACTTGAGAGGAAGAGTTTGCTCTTTACGAGGAAAAAGCGGCGACATTATTTCGTTCCAAAATGTAATGGTCCCTCTTGCATGTCTTCAAAAAGCCAGTTCAAATGCTGCTGAAGTACGAGGACAGAGCTGCTGAATACATAAGAAGGTCCAGACTTTATTATTTTATTTTTATCTATCTATCTATCTATCTATCTATCTATCTATCTATCTATCTATCTATCTATCTATCTATCTATCTATCTATCTATCTATCTATCTATCTATCTATCTATCTATCTATCTATCTATCTATTTATCTATCTATCTATCTATCTATCTATCTATCTATCTATCTATCTATCTATCTATCTATCTATCTATCTATCTATCTATCTATCTATCTATCTATCTATCTATCTATCTATCTATCTATCTGTCTATCTATCTATCTATCTATCTATCTATCTATCTATCTATCCATCTATCTATCTATCTATCTATCTATCTATCTATCTATCTATCTATGACTATTTGTGGTACTGAATGGAGCTTCTCCTTTTTTTTTGTTCGTTCGTCCTTTATGTTGCTGCTGCAGCAGACGGTAGAACGACGAGCAGGAAACGAGACGGATGTAAATAATTGCCCTGGTGTTGGATGTTCAAAAAAAATAAAAATAAAAAATAAAAAATCAAGACCAGACTCTGTTGGAGTCCTGTTCCATATTTTATGATTTTATCAAATCTCGCCAATTTGCATAAGCTCACGTCACCAGGCTCTACTCTACACACGCCGTGACCAAAGCCCCACTGTGCGATTCAGTCATTCTATGTTATGACGCAAATATGTGTAACAAACTGAACGTAATGGAACAGCCAAAGTTGCAATAACTATAATGACATTGTAGAGATTGTAACTATTGTGAAATTACACAATTCCAACACCAATGCATCCTGCGCATAGAATCACACTTACAAACAGTATTGGTTGTATATTTTGCTCTTTCTGTTCTTGATATTTTGCCAGTTTTTTCACAAGAAACTATGAAAACGAGAACAATAGGGTTTCAGCCGCAGGGCCCGAATCCCGAATTAAAGACTGGAGGAGTTGTACTGGCCTAAAAAAATGGGCAATATAGTTATTGCGTGGTGATGTTTTGGATCTAAAAGAGATGGCATCTCACAACACGGCAGCTTCAGGATGAACACCAAACTAAGAATGAAAGGGAGTAGCAGGATATGCCCCGAATGTGCACTGTCAGCAAAGAGCCCCGTGTAAGTCTTATAAATATATCAGATAAATAATACCAGGGACTTTCACAAAATATTTTTTCTTTTTTTTTCTAAAGTTGCCATTCCCGGAATATAACAGAGTTCCCAAATTCCGCATATTGAATGGGCCACTATGTGAGTACGATCAATCAAGCAGGACTTCTCAGATGACACTATCCTAGACTGCCTCACTGTCCACTACATCAACCATGACTTTCAAATTAAAAGCTATGTTGAGAGAGATGGGGAAATATGCCCCTGACTTGATTAGAAAGAAAAAAAACAAAAACTGCAGAATAGCAACAAAGGAGATTTATTTCAATGTCCTAGCGAAAGCCATCGATCTTGGGCAATTTGGTTTCACGAAACAATTAATGCAAAAATGGCTACACTCGGATTCTGTGTAAGAAAAAAATGAACCCCTCCTCCTACAAACAGGCTGAAAATTAGAGATGAAGATGAAGATGCATCCGTTTGACGCATTGCATTTCAGTTTTCCGAAACTGTTTTGGAACTTTTCAACAAAGGATGCTGACATGACACATGTCGTGACATGTCATCCGCACACTCTTCACTTCAAAAATATATGTACAGCACATCTAGATAGGCACAATGAAAGCCACTACCATACAACTGTGTGTCACTGCCGTACCTGTTGGTCCTCATACTCGGCTACATGGTCTATCTAGTTACTGTATTATTCAGTGTCGATCAAAGACCTCAAACAGCGGGCGTCGCATTCTGCACGTGTCCCTGACACCGTGGAACAGAATTTCCGAGCGTCAACATCTCTGATCATTTGGGGTGGGTGCGGGTAGAACGTCGTTATTCGTCGCCATATGCATTGAATAACAACGAGCTCACATCGAATAATAGCGCGGCGCTCTCTAATTACTCCTCTGTCGCAGAAAAACCGCCTCGGCTGGAGGGGGGAAGGAGAACGTGGGAGTGGGGGGGGGGGGGGGGGGGATAAAGAGTGAGAGGAGAGGAGGAGAGCGCTATAGATCTTTCGGCGAGTTGGTGCGAGGGAATTAAGGCTCAAAGTCAGACTGAGGAGGTTGTGGCGGAATGCTGCTGACGTGACAAGCCTCCGAAAGGCGTTTCTGCCGAGCCCGCCGATGGAGGCGGAGATTCGTTTTCGAGGAATTCACGTCAGCGGCAAACTTCAGCCCATCAGACGGCCGAGCCGAAAAAACGGCTTGAGTAATTAAACGCGATGAATGGCTTGATTTAAAGGCGATTCATTGTTTACTGTGACCGCCCTATAATATACAGGAGATTTGCACATCAGAGTATTCTTCCCGACTAGGCTGATGTCCTTTAATACCCCGAAAATAAACTTTATATACTGCATATATAAAAGAGATAGTTTATATAAGGTATATTTGAAAGGATCCATTGATGTTTTCTCTCGCGATTAATCATCGGCAGTGTATTCTCCCCGACAAGGCTGGTGTCCTTTAATACTGCCAAATAGAAAGTTGATACATATTTCAAACCGCCCGTCGCAGCAGGTGGAGCTTTCTCTCCGGTTGTGTCTGGGACAAAGAGGCATCGAAGCTGTGAACGTCGACAGATCACACGCGCGCCGGTACCTGGCGGCGTTGTTGCGGAAAAGAGGATAAAAAAAAAAAAAAAGTAAAGAGAAGTAAAAAAAAGTTAAGCTTCAATCTGCGCAAAAACTCCTCCACGGCGAGCCCGACCGGCGTCATAAAGCCTGCTGTGCGATACGATTTAAACGGTTTTGTTTTCTCCTCAGACGGCTGAAACGTTTGAGGGGATTTGACTCATCGGGGGATGTAAACCGTCCGGCTTTACTACGCCGAAACACCAGCGACGAAACATCACAAAATCGACCCCGGCGCAGCGTGGTGTGATGTCAGTAAGCGGTCGACGGCCGATTTGTACCGCTCCAAATACGACCTCACGGTAACACAAAATGAGTGTGAGCTCGTTTGTTACGGGTGCCGGGTGAAACTTTTCCAAACCGCACGGAAGACATATTTAGCGTGCAGCTTTCGGGCCGCTCTAAGCACGGGGGGGGGGCGCACCCGCCCGGCGAACAAGGACTTTGAAGCGCACGGCGTGGCCTTGCGTGAAGTGCACGCGCAGATTGATGAGAGCGCTAGCCTTGCCTATCCCGCTCGGCGATCTGGACGGATGCTGACAGCGCTCTTTATTCCCCCCTGTTTTGCTGCGCTTATCGCCAGATGAATGAACTACTCCCGCCGCACCCCCCCCCCCCCGCCCCCCGCCCCCCACAAAGGTCACGCCGCTTGATGCATGGAGACCCAGCGGCGTGAAGATCTGTCCTTGGTCGCCTCTGGACAGCCTCCGGAGGGGCCGAAAAAACACAAGGAGGCCATCCTTGGATGTTACGATGGAATAATTACGATGTGTTCCCACGCGTGTGGCCTGCTCCCTGTCCACGTGGGATGGATTTTGTCAGTGCGTCACGCAATTCATTCATTTCTAGAAATTGCATTGTTGCTCCCAAATGATGAAGAGACCCATCCCAGCTTTTAGGGATTATTAGTGATTGACCCTTTGTAATCTCGGTGGCCTGAGAGGGGTGGTGTTCAGCACTTTGGGTGACTGCTCTCCGGCCTCCTTTCTCTGGAGAAAACACCCTAAAGACTGAGTGCTGTGTCCCAGATTATGAAAATAAAGTCCAACATAATAAAAAAATAATAATAATTCAAGGAGCAATCAAGGGATTGAAGTGGGGCCACGGGAAACCGAGGGGATTTGGATTATTGAGCGGGAACAAAAAAGTGGTACAGTATTCCACTGGGTCATCTGCCATCAAGAAATGCATCAGTGTATATATATATATATATATATATATATGTGCACTGTCATGTATATGACTGATACATTAATGGAAACTTTTATTGTTTTATTGCTTGGTGATTGTAACTAGTCTCTGAGTAATTATATTTCTTGGTGGAAAATGTATTTGTTTCTAATATTGTATATACTGTATAATCCAATATTTGGCATATTGGATTATATATACTATATATATATATATATTTATTTATGACCTTCTATGTAAAAAGACTCTTTGGGCACCATTTTTGTCTTGGCTTCAATTATCTTAAATGATATTATATAATATAAATATTTATATAAATGATAAATATATATATATATATATAAATATACTGTATATATATATAGTAAACATTGATTCCCTAGGTTTCGATCTCCTGTGGCATTTCCTAATGGGCAGTTCTGTACTGGTGGCGATTGTGTGTGTGTGTGTGTGTGTGTGTGTGTGTGTGTGTGTGTGTGTGTGTGTGTGTGTGTGTGTGTGTGTGTGTGTGTGTGTGTGTGTGTGTGTGTGTGTGTGTGTGTGTGTGTGTGTGTGTGTGTGTGTGTGTGTGTGAGTGAGTGTGTGTGAGTGTGTGTGTGTGTGTGAGTGTGTGTGTGTGTATGCAAGTGTGTATTAGTCTGTTGCCTGTAGTCTTAAATAGTCTAATGCCTGTCCTGTTGGAGAGCCAAGCTCAAAAGAATTATTGTTGGGGTTGTTGTTCATAAATAAAATGTCAATTAAATTGCTAATTATAAAGACTGGTCCACCTGTTAATGCTTTGGATCAGGATTTGATGACTGAGCGACGTGGAACTCTCTCCCATTGTCTCATCATTCATTCGGAAACAAAAAAACATTTATTTCCATTGTTACAGAGATCAGATCCAATCACCCACAGTTGAGGATAAATAATTTGTGCACGGGGCTTGTTGCTATGCCATTAAAGTGGACTAATCTCCTCCAGAACCATTTGTTTTAATGCGCAATCGGAGTGAACAATGATGTGTTTGCCGTAATTCATCCGAGGCCAGCATTTGGAAAGCGGGATGAAAACGATCCGAAGAACTTATTGTTCTTATATACACATATTGTACGTTCTTTTTGCACCGCTGCACTCTCGGCTACAGGAACAACAGCAGTTTTCTTTCCAAATAAACGTCACGTCTCTTAGGGGTGGTGTTTTTCTTATTTTTTTCCTTTTTTTCTTTTATATTTTTATGGCTGTCTAGCGGCAACATCTCAACCCTTTTGCAGCGGGTCCTGAAGAACCCTTAAAAGGAGCCACCTGATGGAGCCAACGCTGTAAGCGCCGCGTAGGGGACGCGGAGGAGAGGAGTAGCGCGCGGATGATGAAGTGTCTTCATCGTGGGACCGCCTCTGCTGAGCCGCCCTAATCTGCCCATCACCTGCCACTCTCTTAATGACTTGCTATTTCTGGAAACATGAAAATGAAAAGCCAGACCCCCACCCCCCAATCCACACGCCTGGCGCCTCCGCGGTGTGACCACACTTGAACATGTTGGGGAGATGTTTCAACCCGCAGCGAGATGAAACTCCCACTGGGAGCCGTGACTAACAACTTAGACAGGTCTGGCATGTATGCCGGCGTGCTTCATCATAATTAAAAGTAAAAAAAAAAAAAAAAAGACCATTACACGTCATCTAAAGCGTAAGAAACTCTCGCTTCACTTAAGCCTAAACCTACCATTATTCAACCAAGTTACTGCTTTAATAACCCATTTGCATATTTAACTATCCATTTGTAACTATGACTTTCTACCTGGTTGTGAAACAGTTACAATCGAAAATATTCTGATACCCAATAATCCAAGTCAAAGGGCCTTGGATTTTCCTAAATGAATATCTCTTGACCTGCCTACAACAGTAATATTCCTAATTTCAGACGGTTTCAAGCAAGCAAATCACCTAAAATTGTGTGTGAAATCCCCTTTGCAGAAGCATCTGCGGAGAGCAAACTGCATTAATTGCATTTTAATTGGTCCAAAATTGGGTTAGTTTAATTCGATGAAAATCTTGTTCACATCCCTGTACCTTTAAGATGCTCACGTCAAAAAAAAAAAAAAAAAAAAAAAAAAAAAAAAAGCCTCGCGGGAAATAAGGCAAGTGTAGTATCTCTTACTCCTACACTTCCGCCATGCACAGCACGGTCAGGAAATATGCATATTGAGTTTTTGGTGTAAATGTCCCGGTCACCTTGTGAAGCAGAAGAGCAATTATACAGCCTAATGACTGTACACACACACACGTACGCACGCACGCACACTCATACACACACCTAGAATACAGTGGTGGTTTTTGCACTACCACTATAGTACCACCGGCAACTATTTTTCAAAAAAGGGGATGAAAGGGGGGGGGGGGGGGGGTACAATAACAAAAAGAAAATAAATAATTTGTCAAAGCAGGTGGATTTTTCTGTGGGGTCTTAGGAAAAATAACAAGGCTGAAATTCTGCTCGGGGCGTCACCGTGGCGACAGGGAAAGGGACAGGGGTGGGGAAGGGGATGTGGATGTGTCTCTGTTTTGATTAACGGCCCCATGTCGCCAGCACCTCTTACACAGCGCTGAGGCTCCGGGAGAGTGGGGGAATCGAATAATAAGGAAGTAAAAGATTCGACAAATTCCACCGGGAACCTAGGTTAACTGTCTACGTGCACGGAGGGAAATCTGTGTAACAGACGCACGCACGCCGGACGCACACACACCCACACACACACACACACACACACACACACACACATACCCACACATGTGTGGGTATTTGTGTGCATCATCTTTGAATATTTTCATCAATTTTCACCAGAATCACAAGAAGAATTACTTTATACTGTGGTCAACAAGAATTGAATATATGTTAGCTATTATCATTGCATTGTCTGAAACTATGAAAATTTATATACACTGTGGTACCTCAACTTACTGACTGTAATTCGTTCTGAACGGTCGTATTTTAAAACAGTCGTATGTCAAAGCAAATTTTTCCCATATACTCCACGCTCATATTTTTCTATGATTTCCTTCTTAGTTTCAATGGGAGTCGTTGCCTTTTTCGTTTTCCCATCATCCTTCTTCTTAGGACTCATCATGAAGGGTGAAAATAAACAAAATACACAGCACAAACACAGTGAATATGAAAAAAATATCGATAAGCCACTAACTACGTGCACACACCATGTAGGTCGCCCGCTGACTGACTGCTGACTGACTGCTGACTGGCTGCTGACTGACTGCTGACTGGCTGCTGACTGACTGCTGACTGGCCGCCGACGCGCCAACTGCAAATTTCCACGCTCGTATCTTCTCTCAGTCGTTCACAAGTCGATACAAATTTTCGCGACTATTGCTACTCGTATCTTGGATTAGTCGTGGTTATTTATACCACTGTATAAATAACATATTTAACTGCATATCTCCATGTGATGAGTGCAAATTAATGGACTTGCATATGACTGTGTGTGCATCCGTGTGTGTGTGTGTAGGTGTGCGGAAGTTAACATATGGCAGGTAATTGAAGTAATAAAATTTGCTGGAGAACCCAAAAAAAAAAAAAAGGAATAACCCGAAGTTAACACTCCATCAGGGCTGATCAGACAACACAGTATGCAAAGTGTTTGTGTGCGCGTGTGTATGAGTGTGTGCGCGCGCGAGTGATTTAGGTTACAGGATGAGAGAGAAAGAGAGCGAGAGAGCGAGTGTGAGCATCTCAGATAAGAGTCTATATTTAATCCAAAGAAATGAAAATGAAATCCCTCAGAGGGGGGAAACTGCATATACTGTACAGACTGAAACAAAGCAGAGAGTGGGTTTTCAATCAGCAGGCTGGTCGCCAGGAAACGTCTAATATGCTGCGTTTCTCCGCAATTCATGCCTGTGTGTGCGTGTGTGTGTGTGTGTGTGTGTGCGCGCGCGCGTGTGTGTGTGTGTGTGTGTGTGTGTGTTTGTGTGTGTGTGTGTGTTTGATCACAATTTTGCACTCTGCAGCAGGACTCGAGAGCCATATTAAATCAATATTGCAGCAGCGAGCTCCTTGTTATATTTGAATCTAGACTCCAGACTCTTTCACTTTCTGGCGGACTCTGCTCTCTGTGCATATTGTGATCACTGTCTGTCTGTCTGTCTGTCTGTCTGTCTGCCTGCCTGCCTGTTTGTCTGCTGGATACGTGACCGGAGAAAATCTTCAGATGCTGCTATTTAAGATAGGGACAGGGATAGAGATAGAGAGAGGGACGATAAAATGGGAAAAGGGGTCAAATAAAGTAGGAAAAAGAGGTTGGGAGATCAGAAAAGGGAAAAACACAGACAAGGAAAAAGGGAGAGAAAAAGGAAAAAAAAGAAAGTGAAAAGAGAAAGAAAAAAAAGAGAAAATAAAATGAAACAAGAGGGAAAACAGGAAAAAGGCCAATAAATAAATCAATACATCAATAAATAAATAAATCCAAAAATTATTAAAGATAAAGAGAAAAAGGGGGAAAAGAGGAAAGCGAAAATAAAGGAGTTTCTACATATGGGCACTGACTGCAAATCCCTTGAAGGGGACCTATTATCTTTTTCCTTATTTTCTGTCATATACAATATTACAATGTGGGATGTTCATAAAATACGTGACCCAAGTGTCAAATAATGAGGATAAACTAATGACAAAGTGATGGCTGTGAACAGAACGCTCTGAACGCTCTGTTTTCAAAGGATTTTTCTACTTTCTGCACAAGCTGACGTCAGATCGTCACAGATTTCTTCATATTTTCATCAGCTCCATTTGATCCGCTGTGCATTTCTCAAAAAAAAAAAAAAAAAAATTATAATAATACATTTAAATTGTGTGTTTTTATTGGAGCTGTACTTATTTTATTTTCCAACGTTTACATGAAACTAAAAATCCCTGCATGCGAGAGTCCTCGGTGGGTCGCCGTGCAGTCTCCGTGTCCCCCACAAACCTGGAGCATGGCAACCAAAGTCAGAACAAACTTTTAAATGAGTCCTTGTAGATCTAATATGAGTGAAGATTCAGCAACTGGATCGTTTATTTCTCTCCTAAAATTTGCTCAGAAAAATATTTTAGTGGACTGAGAAGGTGAAAACTGTGAAAGTTTACTGAGTTAATAAAATGGACCCGGCGCAAAGCTCAATCCCCATTGGCTCACAGAACCCCGAACGTGTTCTTAAACCCAATTGGCTCAGAACTAGGGGCTTGGCTGCTCATTCGCAATTAAAGCTCCACACCCTGAAAAAGCCCTTTTTGGAACAGTGTAGGTTTAGGGGGCATGTCACAATGGCTCAAGTGCATAATCTGAGCACAACCTTTCCGGAAAAAAACATTAAAAACATGTTTTGGGGACTCCAGACTTCAGACCTCCTTTAACACATTAACATGTGTTAATGGAGCAAAATAGGTCAACATTAAATTGTGCTCGATATTTCCTGTCTAATCTTTGGTCCATCATTGGTCCATTCTTTCTCTGTGTTCTTTTATTTTTATTTTTTTGTAATCATTTTTTTTAAACGTGTGCTGTCAGCATGCTGGGCATACAACACAGAGTATTTGTGCTATTGCATCAGACAGAGTTGGTCTGCAAGTGAACTTCTCAACCTGCAATGCAATTCATTATTAATTCTTAAATCTTCAAGAACTGCTGCAATAATTAATTTTGTCCTGGGGACGATCCGTGGGATGACAAGGGCACAGTTCTTTGTTGGACAGAACGGCCACCAATCCCCTCTTTGGTGAACTATTTTACTATGTTTGGGTCTATAAACAACTAATCACTACTCTAAGAGGGGGAGATTCACCACGGGTGAGACAAATAAACATAGAACCAAACAACAACATGCACATGGATAAACATAAACGACAGAAACAAACAACAGCATGTCCACAGAAAAACATTAACATCGAGCGACAACATGTATCGAAAAAACAGTGAACTAAGTCCAGGAAAACTGGAACAGCAATTGGGCACCTGGCCTCTTCCTGTCATAGTTACGGTAGTAAATAAGGAAGAAAAGGAGAGCGATGTTACTAGGTGGATGTTGGGTTGTGTTCAAAGCAGACAAGCGGGTGCCTGTGATTAGACTGCCTGTATGTGTGTGCGTGTGCGAGTGCGTGTGCGTGTGTGTGTGTGTGTGTGTGTGTGTGTGTGTGACGTGTCCACCGGTGAGGGTACAGGACTTATCCCAATTGATTCTGATGTATAAGGTCGGTATTATTTCATGGCGCCGCCAAGCAGCGGAAAAGGCCCCGAAGCCACCCCTGAGTCCCACAGCCGCATAGACACCGCACGGCTGCAGGAAAGCACTGAGTATCCCGCCCTGCAGCCACAGAAGACCCCCGACCCCCAGAGAAGCCCGCAGAGCAGCCCCAGGTGCAGGCACAAGACACGGCCGCAGGCGCAGAACCAGGCACGGACTGGAGGCCCCGAGCCAGATCCTGAAAACATGTTTAAAATAATGAAAGAAAATTGTGATAAATTAATAAAGAAATATATATAAATTCTACAACAAAAGCTTTTTCCTAAAATTTTGGAGGAATTAGGCACAGGAAACTTGATATGTCCATTTATGTACGCAGAGTCTCACATACAATTGAAATACTTTTTGTCAAATTGGAATTGTCAAAAAAAATTGGCTGCATCATACATTTGTTTATGGTCTATGTCAGTATGTCCCAAAGTGTGGCCTGCAGCCCCCTGGTGGGCTATGAAGGCACTGCAGGTGGCTGGCGAGCGGTCATTTATATTTAATAAATTTAAAAAAAGGTTTTATTGTGTGGGGGGTGGCTGTAGGCCTTTTGCTCCTGCTTCTCTGCAGCGGGCGCCCCAGATGCATGGGGTGGCGGAGGGCCCGTATATATCTGGCGGCCTGCTGGCATCGGCGGGGTGGGGGGGCTAACATCCAGGTGCCCCACGCTGAGCACCGGTATGGGCACTCGGCGCCCATACCGGTTGGGGCGTCTGGTCGGCTGCAGTGGGACGGGCCTCGCCCTTACGCGGGGCGTGGGTGGGCATGGGGGTCCTGCTGGCTCGCCTGTGGGGCGGGCGGTCAAGGCGGGGTGTTGGTCTGTCGGCATTGAGCCGGGATCCGTTCTGGTTCTGTGCCTGCGGCTGCATCTTGTGCCCCCACTTGAGGGTGGGTTGTATGTCTGGGGAGCTCGGGGGGCTTCGGGGCCCTTTCCGCTGCTTGGAGGTGACGACATAATACCGACCTTCTACACCAGAACCAATTGGGATACGTCATGTACACTCACCGGTGGACATCTTACACACACACACACACACACACACACACACACACACACACACACACACACACACACACACACACACACACACAGACACACACACACACACACATACACATACAGGCGGTCCCATCACACACACACACACACACACCATCACACCTGCTTCGAGTGCACCCCAGCACCCTCCTGGTTGCATTCCTCTCCTTTCCTCCCTCATTTACTGTCGTAACTATGACTTGGAGTAGTGATCAGTTGTTTATAGACCCAAACATGATAACTAGTTCTCCAAAGAGGGGGGTTGGTGGTGGCTCTCCATAACCAAAAAGCTGTGCTCTTGTCATCCTACAGGTCGTCCACAGGACGGGTTTATTGCAGCAGTTCTTGATGATTTAAGAATGAATAAAGAGTTGCATTGCAGGTTGAGAACTTGAACTCCACTTGCAGACTAACTCTGTCCTAGATGGAATGGCACAAATACTCTTTGTTGTATGCCCAGCATGCTGACAGCGCAGGTTAAACAACAAAAAAAAAGGAATTAAGTTTGAAATTATCATTAAGTATTTATGATTAAATATTTACATTTAAAAGGTTATCAGAACGAATAAAACAAAGCCATGGGATTTAAATGACGTGTTATCGGGGTTTTATCTGTGACAAATTGGGCCACAGCAATCTTACGTTTGTGAACGGCTGCTCCATGTGATCTTTGTTTCAGCAGAATATTGATATCTATATTAGTCTCTCTCTTTATTAATATAGTAGCCACAAGTCGAGTGGCTTGAGGCATTGCCTCTATTAAGAACCTCTGTATAAACATGCATACCTACATGGGTTTACTGACCTGCCCTTGTGTGATACATGGACCCTTTCCTTCCTCAACTACTCTTGTAAAGAATGTCGAGCAACGGTAATTTTCCAATCAAAGACTCAGGAAGAACGGATTTACGATCGGATTTACGAGACACTTGCGCTTTTACTAAATGGCCGCTGAGGAAAATCCTGGATCTGCACACGTTGACAGTAATTCTAATATTGAAGTCCGACATTATGTTGGATTAGACCAAGGCAGAGCTGAGTTCTTACGTATTGTGTTCCAGACAATAGTCTGGAAATTTAGCGGACAAGCTCCATATTTCCAAAAAAGTACATTTTGATACATAGGTTCGAGGATATACCGTATCTGATTTTATGTAGACAATTTAAAGTCATTTTGGAATTTCATGTTATTTCTCACTATTCTAATGGATTTTAAGGGTGCATTTTATTTGAATTATGTCATGGATTTGTCTCATCGCATGAAGTTGATTTGATTTGAAGGGCTACATAAACAATTCTATTAGTGTTGTTATAATTAACATGCTGTATGTGTCATGTATTTTTAATAATTATCTATTTATTTATTCTTATGCGTTTGTCTTTTTTTCATTTTTATCTCCATCTTACTTCTTATCCCATTCTTGACTTGCACTGTCTTTTGCTGCTGCGACGCCTGAATTTCCCCATAGCGTTTTTTCGTGTATTCGGGGTGGTCCCGACACTCCATGGTCCAAGTTCGATCCAGAGTCGTCCATTATTGTGGAATAATTTAGTAAAAAAAAGTATTTTTTATCATTGCCGCGACGCGCACGCGCAAATGACAGCTATCACAGGTCACATATAGCATTGCAGTCTCGTGATTGTTCAACAACCGGGTACTCACCAAGATGGTGGCAGGTGCAGCTGGGACTGACATTGGACAAACGCACAGACAATCTGAATGAGATGTGTATTCGGGGCAGTTCCAACATGGCGTCGTTTGAGTTTCATCTAAATTGGTTCAGTATTGCGGAAGTAGTTGGTGATCAACAATCGCCACCTCACCAAGATGGCGCCACTACACACATAGGCACGCGAGTTGATGGAGTAGACAGACCGCATGATAGCACTGCAGTCGACCAGGCCGTTACGAATGAACTTCTGCACTCGTATAGCGGAGGAGATAGCCAGGACACCAGGCTCTCTGTGGATCGTTGTTGGCGCCAATCCGCCTGTTCGCCGAATGGACTTGCAGCTGACGGCAGTTTGCCCTTGTTTTTCATTTGATCGCAATTATCCATGTGTGGCAAAGTAAATAATCTGTGCGTCCGTGCGCCAGCGGTAGCCCGCTGCAGGCTCCATGTGTTGGGCTGCAAACAACCTGAAGGGGTAATGTAACTGACCTTCTTGTTTGGATGTAATTTATATATAGCCTTCAGAAGACTGAATTCATGAGAAGAAAGTCCTATTTTGATTCTAAGATTTGTACATTTTAGTTGATTTATTTATGAGCTTATAAAATACGTTATTATTGTGAAGGCAGTTTTGTGTTGATTTACAAAGTGCCATAAAATATTTCTGTCCCCCAAAATGGATGAAAAATCGTGTTTACAATATTGAATAAAAGAATCGTGATTATCATTTCAGCCATAATAATGCAGCTCTACTTCAGAATGATAACTGCTGTTCCTTGCGACCAGCGGCTGCAAACACCTCCCGATCATGGAATTACACTGTAACCAGGGAGGAACAAATGAACTTCTACAGTCACAAAACACACAGGAACAGAGAGCCAAAGCACACTCGTCCATTGAACTTTAATAACGCCCTGCATAATAATAGTAATAATAATAATAATAATAATAATAATAATAATAATGATAATTGTATTATTATTATTATTATTGTTATAATTATTGTTTTATTTTTATTTTATTATAATTTTTTAATTATTTGTGAGTTTCCCTTTTTCTCCACGCATGCTTTCTGGTGATATTTCATAGCGCCACAAGTGGCCCATATATAATTTAATTAAAAAATATGAACTAAATATGTTACAAACACTTTGCTTAAGATAATATTCATGTTATAGAAAACTATGTTAACGACTTAGGGACTTACTAAGCGCTCCAGCAGCTTATTTTCTGCAGGAGGAACTTTCCTTTCATTCTTTTACTCCCTGGGTCTCTATCTCTGCTCCACTCGCTTGCTCACTCCATCCTTTTCTTTTTAGATAAAGTCGCTGGTAAGTAAGTACTCAGAGTGTCCACTCAGCTCTTCACAGAATATCTGATGGAGGGTCTCGCCTCCTCCACCTCCATCCTTCCATCCTTCCCTCCATCCCGCCCTCCCTGACACTGACTCAGCGGCCGCTGTCCATTCAGCTTAATTTCCTCCTGCTTGACTTCCTGCTTCCTAGAGTCACCGCTGCCAGAACCTCTTCACCCCCCTGTCACTTAGCACAACAAAAAAGACCCTGAAAAGTTGAGGAGTATTCTAATTCATGTTATTTCTTTGGTTTTGTCTGTGCAGGTGCAGACACATTATATATTATATAATATACAGTATGTATCTGCACCTGCACACACACACATACACACACACACACACACACACACACACACACACACACATATATATATATATATATATATATATATATATATATATATATTGCAGGTGTTTGCTTTATATACTGTAGGATCCAAGGGTTTAAATAACTGGGGATTTGTGTGTGTGTGTGTGTGTGTGTGTGTGTGTGTCTGTGTGTGTGTGTGTGTGAGAGAGAGAGAGAGAGAGTGAGAGAGAGAGGAAGAGTGTGTTCAATCATATTATGACTATGAGTATTAGCAATTTCAGCTACTTTGCTTATTTATTATATACTATATAACTATTAATATAATATTATTATTATTATTATTATTATTATTTATTTTTTTATTATTATATGTTGTTGTTGTTATATATATAGATTTTTAATTACAATACGCAAATTAGAATTTAGCTTTGCCAGAATGTACATTACATTGGGAAATGGAAACCTGCACTATGTGACATTTAAAAGAAGTAAACTCGAAGCACAACAAGCTCATATCTGTGAGCATGTGTGTGTGTGTGTCTGTGTGTGTGTGTGGGGGGGGGGGATAAAAGACAGGACTGTCGCCTGGCGCGGTGGAGCAACTTAACCAGACGCTCTGTCGTGACGGAACAACACCACTACTGACTGTCTTTTATTTTTGTGCAGTAGCGAGAGCTCAGTCTGTTGTTTTGGCAGCAGGGAAGTGACTGGCGTGTCAGCGCTGACACCCCAGCGTACCCACCAGGCAGTTCAACTACAGTCATTACTCCTGCTTTTCTTTTTCATTTCCTTTTACATATCCTTAGGAATTTTTTAGCTGGTTAACATACCGCCGTTTTTTTCAATCCCCTGTGTGAGAGCTCACCAGGCATACCGTGAAAA
>NC_137204.1:16557929-16630429 GCF_960531495.2 Zeus faber
GAGTCTGAAAAAAATACATTAAGTATAGCTAAATATTCAACTACATATACAAAATAATCAAAAAAGCCAACTATAAAAAAATAGCCAAATAAAAAACAAGAATATTTTCATTATATATTTTATTATAATTATAATTATAATAATAATAATAATAATAATAATTATTATTATTATTATTATTATTATTATTATTATTAATACTAGTACTACTAATGAAAATAATAATAATAATAATAATAATAATAATAATAATAATAATAATAATAAAATATTGTTATTATTATTGGTAATTTTAATATTGTTATTATTATTATTATTATTATTATTATTATTATTATTATTATTATTATAGAACTCTCAAATAATACATCAATAAAACCGATGTCAGCATCCCAGCTATGCCTGTTTCCTAGGTACTATTTTTAATTCATTAGTTCACTTTGAATAAAATGAATTTCATTAGTGTGTTTGCACATTCAGGTCAAAAAATGTTTTGTTGTTTTAAATCCCCACATGTAGCTGCCGTATTCCCTAAGCTCTCTAAGGAATGCAGCAAAGAAGATGTTCACACTGTCACCTCGCAAGAAATATCACGCGCACGCACACACACACACACACACACACACACACACACACACACACACACACACACGTATTTTGAGAAAGAAATAGTGGCATGGCTGAGACAGCTAATTTTCTTTCTCTGCCGCCAGTGGAGATGTTTTTATAATCAGCACTGCTCAGGCCGTCGGGGACAGATTCATGTAAATTGGGCTGTGTGTCTGCTTGTGCCGCAAGAAATCTCAAGGTAAAGTGGGCGAGATAATGATGCGTAATGCGACCCTGCAGGATGCCACTTTGATGAGATCAGGCTGTGAGATTGTTTATATACGTATATATATGTATATATATATATATATATATAAAAAGACAAAGTAAAAAACAATCCAACCCTTGAATGGCAGTGGGATGCCAAATGTGGATTCCCAGACCATTCACAACCTAAATGGAATAAAATCTTAGTTTTTTATTTTTTAACTCTGTCGTAAAACAGAACCCAACGCATTTTTGGAAAGGTCTTGTCTTGCAGGTTGACATATGTACGTTTGAGGGATTACAGTGGACCCTAATCTGCAATATTGAGCTTTGAACCCCGACCCGAGGTCACCTTTGAAGCCCTATATCTCAGTAATTAAAAGAGCTACCAACATAAGGTCAACTGTTTTGGACGCCTCAGGACATGTACTTTTCGAGGGCTGGTGGTGTCAATACTACCACTTACAATGGCCTAACATATAATTCAGGGAATTGCAAATTACATAAGTCAATTCTGTCATCTCTGGTATATTCCCCGACCAAATTAACCCCTAGTAACACATGCATGTCGTTTTTCACCCATGCCTTCTTTCATTTTAGGTTTATAATAATATCACTACTTTAACCACAAGGCAATTGCATCAAGATGCATAACAAAATGGCACCGAATTGTGGTTTTTCTAGTTTCTAGAGTTAAGGTTTAGGGTAAGGCTTTCAAACATTTATAAATAATTTCTTAAATAAAAAGCAATGTATATAATAATATTTTTTTCCTATCGCAGAAATCACAACTCTGTATGATATTAACCTTGCTTTAAGAAAAACATGTCATGGACACTACATTTCCCAAAATCCTAAGTGTAACAGCAATGTCTCTGATTGGTTGAGCACGCTGTTACCATGGAAATGTTTACCGCACTGGCTGATGGGTAGACACGCTCGCAAATACTGACATTTATATCCAGTTTAATTGTATCTATCAATGAAATCCATAGTGAGGGTATGATCCTATACCCTTATTCCCGCGTGAGATGAGGTTTCTGAGCTCCACTGCTGCCAAATTAGATGGAACCACTTTTTTGTATTTTGTATTATTCCTATTATTCCACAAATCATCTAATTTGTTCCTTCCTATTATCTAACAGATGATATGTCACATATTCTCCACGAAACCTTGCTAACGGGGGTAAATTCAAATGGAAACACTACTTCAATGACAACAAAAAGTGGCTTTTCCTCGGGTGGACACACACAGACACACACACACACACACACACACACACACACACACACACACAAACACACACACACACACACACACGCACACACACAATTGGAATAAGTCAACAAACCTGCAGCAAATGCGATAATACCCATGCCAAGAGTAGTGTGTGAGATTATCAGATTTGCAGGAGCTACCAAATCTCTCTCTCTCTCTCGCTCGCTCTCTCTCTCTCTCTCTCTCTCTCTCTCTCTCACTCTCTCTCTCTCTCGCTCTCTCTCTCTCTCTCTCGCTCTCTCTCTCTCTCTCCTCTGCTGTATCAATTCATTTTTAAGCACATCCTCTCGATCGGCACAGCAGACATATGTGTCGGCCATATGCACCGGTGCCCTGTGCCCCCAGATCAGGAGGAGCGGCAGATGGAGGCTGCGATGTGTTCAGCTCCTCTTCCCACTGCAACAACCACTCCATAAATAATAAATGGAAAAATAAGAAGAAAAAACGTCAACTTGTTGTTATTTATTTACTGTTCAAGTGAGTGTGGAGGTGGGCCGGTCAGTCCACATTCATATGCAATATATTGAGTGCACTCTGCGTATGAAACGGTAATGGACTGTTGTACACCGCACGCGCGTGTGTGTGTGTGTGTCTATATTGTCTATGTATATGTGTATGTGTCTAGAATTTTTACAATTTTGTTCGGTGTAGCAATTTATAAAATAAATCAATATACGTATATTAATTATTTACACAGTATGTTTACTTTGTAATGTGGTATTTTGCTCCTCATGCAGCATTATTTCAAATGAATCTGTAAAAAGTCTATTTAGCTACTTGCTACTGAAATGCAGTATTAACATAAAGGTGTAATTCTATGTCCTGCCAGCCTGTGCAGGAGGAGAGATGAGTGTAATCAAACAGGGATCAGCAGAGGAACAAAAGCCACCATGTGATTCTGGTGGGTGCGGCACACACGCTGATCCAGAACAACCCACCCACGCCTGAAAAAACCCTGAGGGTCTTGTTTGCGGCGGAGTGGACCCAGCCATCACTTCTTCCTTTATTTATTGTTTATTTTTGGATTTATTTATTGATTCACCAGTTATTTATCATTTATATTATTTATATTATTTATTTATTTATATTTATTTTATTTTATTTTATTTTATATCTATGTATCTATCATGTATCTATTGATTTTTCTTAACTTACCTTTAAATACCTACTTCAATGGGTCTGCATGCAAAATATTATTTTCACAAAATCACAATGAAAATAAATACATAACTGAACATAATAACTATTTATTTTTGTATCTCAATAAATTGTTCTCAAAACATCTTTGTTTAATTGTTGTTTTTTTTTTGCAAAAACCTCAACTATCACAGATTTCACATAACTATTACATTTACTCTTTCAATTGTTAGTAAATCAACAGCAATTTAACCAATTTATTTCGGCTGACCTTCTTTATTCATCAGCCACGAGGCGAAACGACTGATTATTTGTACAGAATGCCATTCAACTTGTCTGCATAAATGTTTTTCAATTAAAAGTTTTTTACCAGGTTGAAATTCTCGCCTTGTTTGAGGATTTTTAATTATACTAGTACATGCCCGTTCAAAATATGAGACTTTCTAAGACATGTTAATGGCACAGTTCAACAAAATGTCAATGATTCAGTCCCGCGTTCCACAATGGAAGATGAAACTGCCGGTTAGAGTCGTGCACCGGGGGAAAGACACTACCTAGAGCCCCGCCCCCCACTGGCTCGCTGTTCGCTGTTTATTGAAGGTTTATTAATATTACACGTGTCGCGTGTCCAAATTGCA
The DNA here is from genome assembly GCF_960531495.2 of Zeus faber. NCBI lineage: Eukaryota > Metazoa > Chordata > Actinopteri > Zeiformes > Zeidae > Zeus > Zeus faber. The sequence goes on from NC_137204.1 coordinate 16,561,800, forward strand.
CCAAATTTGATACTGCACATTCTTGGGTCCCCAGCGATACACCCGCCAAGTGTGAAGTAGATCAGATGAACGGTTGTCGAGATAATCGAAGGAGATTGTAATTGAAGGACATACAGTACATATGGACAGATAGACAGACAGATTCCTGCCATTACGGTCACACTTCAGTTTATTTGGATTTTTAATATTACACACAGGCAGAGTTGAAGGTGAAAAACACATTTGGGGTTTTTTAAGAAACATTTCAAACTGACTTAGTTAAATGTACTTATGTCAACATTAAACAATGTCGATTTACAGTTTAGCTCAAACAGTTAATGTAACTTTCAAGTTCATTGGGCTTATTACGCTTTTTTTTATCTTATTTTTTAGATTTCTATTTATTGTTATCTTTATTGTAGATGATTTTTATCATCATACATATATACATACATACATATAAATGTATGTACATTTATATAATATATACATATAATATACATATATATATATATATATATATATATATATATATATATATATATAAAACTTTACTAGTTTCTTGATAAATGTATCCATCTTGTTGTAAGTGTTTAGGCTTTAGGTCATCAGGGTGTCAAGAACTCAAGGTGCAAACACCCTGTTTGTTTCTCTACGTTTTATTATTCCGCCACTTTTTGTAGTTCACCATGTTCCCATCAGTTGCTTTCTAATTTGGCACATTCATAGACTGGTCTCAAACGCCAAAATCTAAAATTGCGGCCCAATACGTCCTGCGCCACCGACAGGTCGAAGTTACACTTTCCGCATGGTCATCTCTCACACTCCGCTCATCCCACCATCACGGTCTTGGCGTCATATCATGCGTCTCGAAAGACCAAGTCGATCGCCAAGACAATATGGCTGCCACAGGACAATTAGCATTCAGGAGCCTTAAGACGGGGTTCAATTTGACCAATCTTAGTGGAATTTGGTAAATGGTAAGTCCAGGGGGTTAAGATGTGCCAGAAAATAAATAAATCGTACATTTCCGCCCACAGGGAGTGCTATAATCATGATCTGAATAACGCAACACTGAATTGGGTAAATCTCCCATGCGGTGTAAGCTACAGTCAGGTGTGTGGTGTCATATGATGCAGCACCTCATGGCAAATAGAAATTATGGAATTCTGCTTCCAACGTTTCCGCCATTTTGAATTGTATGGAAAAACCTACTTTGGACATTTGCTCCCAAGCCATTTGTCCAATTTCAACCAAACCAGGTTTATCGGCTTTTTTTTTCTACCATAATTGTTCAAAGTTACCGAAAGATTTCCGAAAAAGTCCAAACAAAATGGCCACGAGAGATAGAAACTTCTTTCGCAAAAGCGCTGCATATACAGGAAGCAGGCGTAGCGTAGTGGTAAACACTGGGTCCGATGTGAAGCAAACATGCTTTTTTAGACTCTGCGCACTATTTTACATTAGACAGATTCAGTTCACGCAGGTCAAGCAGTTTGACGGCCAGAGGTCATAGAGCGCGCAGGTAATGTTCCATGAAATCACACTTTTCACATGGCCATATCTCACATCCTGTTTGTCCTACGATCATGAATTTAGTGTCAGATGATCCAGCGTCTCATGGCCTCCAACTCTGCCAAAAATAAGACATCGCTTACCAGGGAGTTTCAGATATTCAGAATGTTATGAAAATCCCATTTTTTTGTATTTGCTCCCAGGCCGTCGGTCCAATTTTCATCAGACGTGCTCTGTTGGCTTCTTTGAACCTTCATTGTTCAAATCTATCAAAATAGTTCCCGCATTCCAAACAATACGGTCGACACGGACATAAAAGTTTGGGCAAAAAAAAACTGCTGCATAGAGGGGAAGAAGGCGTAGCTTGATCACTCTCGGTCCGATGTGAACCAAACCTGCCTTTTTAGACTGAACATACTATTTCACACTAGATACATGCAGTTTGGTTCACGCGGGCCGAGCCTTGTGACGGCCAGAGGTCATAGAGCGCGCAAGAACTGATGACGCATCAGCGGCTTTCTCAAAGGCTCATGGTCACATTCTCCAACTTGAGCACCAATTTGCGCGTTTTGCTCTCTGGTGCAACTTCTTCAGGGATGCCTTGGCTGCTGCATTGCCGGGGGTCAGGCCTTGGGTTCTCGTTTGGGCTTGACACCCGCTCAATGCTGCTTGCAGCTATTTATTTTTTGTATATTTTCAACTTTTCCAACTTCTAGTTCATTTTGAGGTTTACTGAATGTTGCCAATCTTTAATCAAATTCTTCATTTTTTTGCATATTGCCATTTCCTTTTTTATTCTAATACTCTATTATTTTTGCCTTTTTGGGGGCCTATTGATGTGAATGCAATAGGTAGGTATACACAGTAGAGTTTTAGACTATATCACACTCACTTTCTTGAAAAAGATGATTTGTAAGTTAGAATTACTGATACATTTTGTCTAATTCTAGCAAAAAACAAACAAACATGAGAGTAGATTTAGACGCTGAATTCAATTTAATTCATGCTGAGCTGATCCCTTCTGTGATTTCTTGCCGACAAGACAGTTGTGATTAAAATCCAAAACAATAACCAAAAACGGGGCGTCCCTGGCATCTCTATTTCAATAAAACCTCCCTTAAAGTCATAACGGCTGAGCTATTTGACGATATTGAGTCATTTCCGAGGTTTTTTGGCCGAGTTCTCAGTGCCAAAGCCACATGTGGCCACTGTTATGATGTTGTGTATTGATGTGTGGAATCAAAAGATGCCACTGCTGTCCAGGGTGCTTCAAACATTTTTTTTTAAATGATTTGTATTTTTTGTTATAAACAAAATAGCTCTATTCGCACATCCTAATTTGCACCGCTTCATGCACGACACAGAATTTCACGCGGGGATGTTCTCCCCAAAAAAGAATTTCACAACAGAGAATACAGAGGTTTTGAGAGGCGTATTGTAACAGCTGTGAAATTGTTCAATTTGCTTGTAAGTATTTGTAAATCAAAAATCAAGACCCTCAAAACAGGATCTTGTTTGACTAGATTTTTTTTTGGACATTTTTTGCTTTGAAACAGCTAGAAGGGAAATAACCCTTTTCATTGTTTAGATGTCAATAAAAAAAGGCATGAGTGGTTGGTGGTAAAATTAAAAGAATGAGCGTATGTAAGAAATGTGTTGTCAAATATACGCTTCGCAGAGTCTAGGACGCTGCATTCACGCTTGTAATTTATTTCCTTAGATCAGATCATATGGAATCAAGGCTGAGATGCTGGTGATGGAGTTTTGATGGGAAAGGAGCTATTAGGGGCTAACACTATCCTTAGGTGCACGTTTTATAAAGGTCCTTGGGGTGAACATCAAGAGTTTCCTGGACTAGACGGCCAATACTGATGCACTCCACACAAAAGAAAAACAAGATGAAGAAAAGCGCAGACTGTACTTTCCAAAGAGCTTTGGGTGGTGGCCAGTAGGGGTTTCAACTCTGATTAAGAAGACCGGCCCCGTGGTGGAACTGAGCTTGGACCGTCTTGACATGGTGGCAGAAGGAGCTCTGAGGTGCCAAATGATCTCAGTTTTGGATAACCTTTGTGGTCACCGCTTTAACAAGCTGACACAGCTCAGAAAAAAGGCCTTTAGCCACCGAGTCAGAGTCAGTTGCAGTAACTCTTAAAATGGCTGGCCTGGTTTCCTGGGAGCTAGGGAGAACAGCTACCCCTCAACAAACGTCGACCATTCTTCTCCTCATTCGAACGCAACGCTCCTTATGACATTGAGCATTTCTTTCTATGTGATTTTTGGTAGATTTACACATCAATTTGCTAATTTGCAATATAACACATTTCCACTTGTTTTTACAGCATAGGTCATTCCACCAAACAGCAGATATAAGATTATTTATACCATCATTTACTTTGCACATTGCCTGGTGTAGCCAATGCATGTCTCTCTCACACGGATGAAGTGAGAGCAATCCAAACGCCGAAACGTGTCCCATCCTTTGGACAGAATAAACAGCCACAAATATATAGCCTAAGTGTGCTTGTTTTTTTTTTCAAGTCCATGTATTTTCAACCAGAATCAGACCTACTGCAATATTAGATCTGGAGCTACTGAGTAGCATACGATTAATAGCCTCGTGGAGCCACTCCAATCTAGCATCAGGGCTTCTCAGTCTACAAAGATTACTGTCCAGTACGTAACAGATGCCCACCTCACTGCCAGAGCATCATCCCTCTCCTCGATCCTCCTGCTGCTGCATTTAATAGGGTTAACCACCAGATCCTTTTCTAATCACTCTCCGAGCTTGGCATTTCAGGTTCTACACTCTCCTTGTTTGTGTCCTGCCTCACCGATCGCTTGTACCAGGTCACACGGCAAAGAGAGAGTGGCAGGTAATAAGCTCTCAAGACCGGTCCCTCGGGGGCTCGGCTAATTTGCAGATGACACTCAACTATGTATCTCCTTCCCACGTTCAGACACACAAATCAATCATCACATTAATATTTTCGGCTGTCTGAGCAGTCACTTTCAAGCTCGTTCTGGACGGAACAGAGCTGTTCTCCGTTTGGAAAAGACAGCCCTCAAATGTCTCTCTCCGTGATTATTGAGATTTTGAAGGACCCTGAACGACCGACGGTCCTGCTCTGTGAGCATCGCAGTGATGGTCCTCTTCTTTAGTTTTTCCCTCTGGAAAATCCTACAGACCCCCTTGTGATCTGATTGGCCACCCCTTGTGCAACCCCCCCCCCCCCAGTTTTATTGCCTCTTAGACCCCGTTTACACCAGGCATTAACATGTGTCTTTGATGATCCAATTTCAAAGACGCATGTTAATGCCTGGTGGAGGTGGTCCGGGTCAGACCACTCTGAGAGGCCACCTCTCTCTGCCCTTTTAAGCGCTGGAGACGCCGATGCAACATCGAAGGGGCCGCCTACTCGGCTGACGTCCTCCGCGTAAGTGGAAGAACGCTCTCTTTTTGTGCTCTGGTCTGGAAATTCCCCCGTTCTCCATCTTACAGAAGTGCAGGATTTATTATTTACAAGTAAAGTATTGACACAAAACATGCAGTTATTTTTACTAAATTAAGTCCCACGGCGATGGAAAGCAACGGGGGGCACGTGTGTGACGCCGCTCGGGACACATTGGCTTTTTGTTTCGTTCATTCCATTCCGCAGCGATTGGGACAGTCCCTTCACTCAGTTGTGTTTAAAAACTTTGTTTCATACAAGTAGGACACTAACGGGAACAAATAGATCTAATAAAAAAAACACAGGAAAAGCAGACATGTGTGACACGTGTGCAGAAACGCTGTCTGGATGAGAGAAAAAAATAATACTTTTTCATTACATTTTTCAAACACACAAATTTTTCATTATCCATACAAGTCAGGAAACGTGTACTTTTTCATATTTATTGGATAATGCGAATTCGCATCCCATTGGCTGATTTATTAAATGACATTTTTACTTCAGTTATAGCTTCCATGAGGTAATATGTTTGCAGTATACTGCAGATAAATAAGTTGATTACTGATTAAGAGTATAGAATATTGTTGTTACTGTTCTCAAATTCACTGTGAGAATGTATTGCGTGCTGCTTATTATGTGAGAACTTTTGCTTAACTACAGAGCTAAAGAGTATTGATTATCACTAGTAAAAAATATTGTAATAAATATTGCAATATAAGCAAACTGACAGTGCTGTAAATAGTGTTATTCTTGCGCAATACATTGCACCGACTTAATGGGCCTCAGGCTACTGCTGGTGATCTTATGTGATGAGGATATCGTAAACAAGGGGACCATGCCCATTACAATTTGAATAATGACAGTGCAAAACGAAAAGGTCATATGCACCTTCCTTACAAGCTCAAAGAGTTGATGTACTGTAGCCAACAAAAACGCAATGAAGACATAAATACACTGTGTAACTGTACAATTCAAGACATCGAATTGTTTCCACTTATTAGTCTCAATATTGAAGGGAGAGGTCAGTGTCCCTCCCCCAATTTAACTGTTGTCTCCCCCTGTGCCCCCCACCTGAAAATAATCGGGCTCAGCCCCTGTACTGAAGAGCACTTGTCCCGTGCCTTCAATACTGCAACTGTCTTTTGGTAAAGCTACGCGCATCGTGTTTGTTCTTCAACCAACCTCGTCCCTCCCAGGTCATCTCCTTCTTCCGGGCTCTTTGCTTTCTTCCGATCTCCACTTCAATCAAATTTATAGACATCGGTACTCACCTACGGGGTGCTACCTGGAACCACCCCTCCACACCGACAATTAATGAGGACACGAGCTCCGGCTCGATCATTCAGGGATGAGCAATCACTCGTCCCAGTTACAATTCCCCTCTTCTCCTTAAACAGCGAAGATAGAACTATTTTCCACTGTCCTATCTCTCTCCAGATAGACTCCTCTTCCATTTGTTCACTCTACCTTGCGTTGAGCCAACCCCTTTCCGCTCCTTGTGTGTTTTACATAAAGTGCCTAAACTCTCAAATATGCATGTGAAGCTGACATGCACGTTTTGATTCCATACTGTATAATAACACATGAATTTACTGCAAAGCATGCAACATTCCTCGGAATTATCCTCGACGTGCTTTCGTCATGATTCTGTGCTGTGCATTAACGTGCAGACGACACTGCGCTGCGTATTTCCTTCCCCCGATTCGGACAAATAAATCAAGAGTCGCCGTACGCCTCAATCCCATTAATGCTTGTGTCGGAGATTCGTGCAATATGCCACTGCACACAATCATCTATGTTTCCATTTTCTCCATCTATGCTTAAAAGTCTAGGGAGAAAGTGCAAATGCCTTTTTGAGAGGGAGGCAAAACTTTTCTCGGGTGAACACAAATGTGTTCTCAAGGGAGCATATTGCTTTTTTTTTCCAGGGAATGCTTCACGGGACAGGGGATTTTTTTTTTCTACATTTCCTATTATGGTGTTACACAAAAACAAATAACTGTTATTACGCGACGGCAGAAACGCATTTGATCACATGACTTGCCATTTAACATAATGGGTCGCTAGAAATGAGCAGACATTTAGTGTAATACAACGTGCGACGTTATTTACAAAAGTGTAAAAACATTCCTGAGACGTCGCTGATTGAATTTGTGCCACGGCGTTCTCTCTCCAACACGTCGGATGGGCTTAGATAGTGACACAGCATAGAGGCCTCGGCAGACAAAGCTGGCACGCTGATAGAGTCGCGGGAGACTTTGATCTGATAATCACGAATCCCAAAAGAGTCATTTTGTGAAGTCGTTTTTTGCCTTTCCACAAAGCAGCGACGTGGCCCCCTTTCATTTCGCTCACTCCGCGCCCTCACTCAGATCAATGACACAATGCGGGGCGATATGAAAATGCTTTGGACTGGATGTTTTCAGAATTGCAAAAGGGTGTGTTTCCTTTAGATATGAGGGGAAAATAGAAGTGAAAACAGCCAAACAAACAAGATCTTTTTTTTTTTTTATTTTTTTTTTACGTGTGTTGCTGAAAATGATGTTTACCTCGGATATTGAATGTTTGCAAATTATCCTGTTTCAAACACCTAGCACAAACTACTAGTATTGACTTAGATGTAGCATATATGATACGATGCAATGTCTATGCTGGTTAGCGATTTGTTTGCAAGAGGGGGACAACAGGTCAATACCAAATAATCAGGATTGCTCCCCACAGCATAAGATTGAATGACCTCAGAGGGCAAGACATCTCCAGTTTTTGTATTTTTTTATCTATGTTTTTTATTGCATGGTGGCCCCCTGCACCTTTATCCGAAACCTTAATACTCATATCTCATGCTTCCAGAGTTATATGCAGCAGCCTTAAGGAAAAAAAAAAATAAAATAGTATCTAGGCCTTTTATAATCATCAGGCGGCAAAAGCTTGCCCATAAATCAAAGGGGGTGAGAGATACAATTGAATTCCCGGATGATTTCGAACCACCACCGAGACCCTTTAAACACATTATGGAATGAATCTGAATGCCATGCAGTGGAACCCTGTGCACAACGTCTGAGGGATGTTATTTTGGCCGGCCTGAGTTGGCTGTTTAGCCGGTGCTGTTTTATTTATTAGCTTTCCTTTGGTCTGGCTGCCAGCAGGATTTCCAAACACAGCGGGAAAACAGAGGCGTAAATCTTTTGGCTACTTGAAAAAAAAAGAAGGTGATTCGGTGGAACTGAACAAAATAATTAATATCTTTCGCACAGGGGGAAAAGAAGGTATAAGCACCTAGGTGGTTTTTCCACATGTATAGGTTTATATAAATAAATTTTTAGTTGTACAAGTAGTAGGAGCAGTGGCAGCAGCAGAAGCGGTGGAAGTATTAGTATCATTATTAATAAGCATACTTAATTTTCAAAAGCTTATTTTCCCAAAGGACATGTCCTAATTACAAATCTGCCGCAACCCTAGTTTGATACAGGGAGATATAAAGAGGTGTTGTTGAAGAGCAATATTCCATACAATAAGGGGAAATCTAGCAGATCATTCCTGGTTATTGTAAGTTATATACTGTAACATTCAATTGACAACTTTATGATTCTCAAACATTCTATTTGTTTAAAAAATCAAAGTGTGCATATTGTTAATTTTATAAAATAAATGACGTTGTTCGAGCCCCATCCAAGATAACTACTGGACAAGACTCAAAATGTGACTATATATATAAACTCTGCAAAATAGCCTGACATAGTTCATACTATTGACTATGGTCAAAAATGGGAAAGAGAGAGACACATAGCGATAAATAGAGAGAAGGAAAATAGGCTGTGTAGCTGAGGTTATACAGAGGTAACGTTGAGACAAGATCAAAAGAAGCAACTTGGTTTTATCTTGACGCGAGAGGGCTTAGTTTAGGGATTTTTGACTTTCCTTCGCCAACTATTGCATGGCAGCCACAAGGTGCATTCCCTGCTTTGGTTCTGAGAAAAAGAGTTGTATTATTTTCTAAAGCTGATATCCAAACAGATGGAGAGTGATTAAAGGGGGAGAGAGAGAGAGAGTGGGAGAGAGAGGGAGAGGAGGAGAGGAGAAGAGAAGAGAAGAGAAAAATAGAGTGAGGTATTGAGGAAGAGTAAGCTCAGCTTTTGAGAATTTAGGCCATTCCAAAACGGGAAGGTATTCTGGAGGGAAAATTCTAATTTTCTATTATTTTATTGGACTTTAGCGGTCTTTAGGCCGGCTGTTTTTATTCCAATGTAAGAAGCACAGTCGAGCCCAACGCTACAGGTTTAGTCTCCATTAATTTAAACATATTAAACAGCTTGTAGGAAAGTTAGATTACAGATTATGATAAATCCTTATTTACCATTATTGCATATGTGTTATGTATACAACTTAATTACATCCACTTTGGGGGTAATACTCCTATACTTATTTTGCTTCATTTAGAACACACAATTGTGCCGATTGTTGTAATAATGCCCCAATTTCAGGATTATGGTATACTGAAAACTACTGAAGTCTATAAAAAATGTAGAAATAGATGATTTAGTTAAATCCATTACAACTAGATACTAATAAGTATGTTCAAATAAGTAACAGTAGAAACGTATATTTAAATGTCATAATTTTTATGAGTTATTGAGTCATCACGTCATCCCTTTTGACACATTTTCTTGATTTTGTGGGATTTATATGAGTTACTGAAACGTTTTCATATTTGAACCACTAATTTAAAGAAGTTTCTGAAGTATTTTCTCATTTTAACCTATTAAGTTGTTTTAATGTGATAAGACATGCAAAACAATTTTACTGACTTCCCATCAAAGCAGTCAATATTGATTATAATGTAATATCTGAAGATAAAAACATCCGCGCATATGTTTTAAATACTTATACATGCAAAGTACTTGCATCCAACGTTATTAAGGGATTTAATATCTGGTTCACTGTTTGGAGACATGCCCAGAAACCAGCTCAAACAGTTTTCACATTTTAAAGGGACATTATATTTCCACGACGACAGAGAAAAAATAAGGCAAAATTGCATGCAACTAAAAATATCAGTCGCATTTGAGCGACTGGGAAAAAAGCTGGCCCAATCAAGTTAATTATTGACTGCTTGTTTTGTTTGAAATGAAGAAATCAATGCAATTCCATGATAAACCCTCTTCATTAACTGTTGACTAACAAATAAACCAAGGCTATAAACAGCATGACTGAATGATATCGAAATATCTTTCCTCAAACTGGCCTGAAGGAGTTGATAATGTCCGCTGTCTTTGGTTGGGGCATATAGCTTACAATGGTGCCTATGGTTCACATATGGGATATTTTCCCAAAGAAATCTATATTAATAAAGCAAATGGAAAATAATCAATAGATCTAGTAACAGGCTTAGTATGAAATTGTGACGCTGAGGGATAAAAGAGATAAAAGACAACTCCACTAAAATGAGGGAAAATTTTCCTGTAAAAGTCAAGTTGAAGAACAGATTGAAATGCAGGCCTTGACTCTGCCAGCCTCTTTGCCTGGGGCAGGTGGTTCCAGAGCCCTGGGGCCCTGATAAAAAAGGTTCTGAGACCCTTAGTTTTAAGCCTGGACTCTGGACCAGACAAGTGGCCTCTGGCCTGGATCTCATTTTGGGTTAAGTCCGAAATATAGCTAGTCCAAACAAGGAAAATTGTCCCTGTGTCGTAAAATCGTACATTGAGAACATACCTTGGTTTTGTGGTATTTCTAAATTCATAAAACAACATTTGGTCAGCTTTGTCGTATGATGCTCACAAATTGGCACCAAAAAGGACACCAAAATTCCTCACGGTAGGATCACCAAGAACATGCACACATCACCGTCGTCTGACCAGCAATGGACACCTGGTACCAGGTCCCCGGGCGCGTCGACGAACACATGTGCATGTGTGTGTGTGTGTGTATATATATATATATATATATATATATATATATATATATATATATATATATATGCATGTGTTGTAGTGAGTGAGTGAGTGTACAAACATTTTTAAAACATGTTCAAGGAACAATTTGTATTTGTGAAGTGATTCACTAACTACACTAACTTTTCACTATCAACATTCATCCAAGTCAATTTGAGATCATCGTCGTGATTTGTGAATCAGTGAATTCTGTCAAGTGTTTTCCACTCATTTCAATGATTTCCGGTGTATCTCCTCAATACAACTTGTTTTCAGGAGCCTCATTTGATAATAAAATATTCCAGAATTTACATTAAAGAAACGTTCCTGCTTCACAAATGCAGCCAGCAGCGCATTTTTTGAGATGTTACCCAATGTTATCAACTGTTAACTGGAGTATTCTGTTGAATGCAAATAATTTGCGATATAACGCTTTACACAATGCCGGTGTTCTGGCTAATTGTAATTGGCTAATATAATAAACTTGATAGAAGGTGACGTTAATTCACTTTCATCTTCAGAATTTGATTGGGCATAGTGCGGAGGAACACGTGAGTGCATTTGGATGTAATTAACAACGTAATGTGAGTAATGTGATGAGTTGTTGTGATGTAACCACTCATTGTGAGTCTTTGTCACAGCTCGGCATCTGAACTAATTGGGCATCCAAGCTAAATTTGGAGAGTCAGTATTTCCTTTTGAGTGGAAACACCTGTTGATCAGATACGACTAAATATCTACTTTGAGAATTTAATATTTATCTAGAGTGAAGCTGTAAAATAAATGTTCCTATTTTTTTCCCCATTACTTAATCCCTTTCAGTACATCGCAACGATTATCTGTACATCTTTAAGATGAGATAAAATAAGATTTACTAAGAACTTTATCGATCCTCCGTAGGGGAAATTCAGGCATTGCAGCAGCTCAGTGGGGAACATGAAGTATAGACAGATAGATAGGCAGACAGACAGACAGACAGACAGACAGACAGACAGACAGACAGACAGACAGATAGATAGATAGATAGATAGATAGATAGATAGATAGATAGATAGATAGATAGATAGATAGATAGATAGATAGATAGATAGATAGATAGATAGATAGATAGATAGATAGATAGATAGATAGATAGATCTGCAGCATGGTTATTAATAATTGCTATGATTGTTATGAAAGTAACAAGGTGACAATTTCTTGATATCGATTGTTTTTTTTCGTTTTTTTTCTTTACTGATATTTTATTGAAGCAATCATAACTCCCCCCCCTCCCCCCTTGGAGTGAACTCTAATTTACAACATGCCAATCTGCATATTACACCACAGCAACGCAAGGTCAGAGCGTCCATGCGATAAAAATGAAACTAATGCTGCTGCCACCGCCCCAGATGCCGCGTCTGCTGAGGTCCATCCATTCACTACTCAACCAGGTTTTCGATCATAAGTAAAGCAGCGTCATAGTGACTCCATATCTGGAACTGTGTGTTGGGTGAAATTCAGCTCAACGCCATCACCCTCCTTCCCTCCGGATACATCTCCAACACGTACAGATTTAATATCGAACACAAAGACCATTATGGATTTACAGTATGGTTCACTTTAATACCCAGTCAATAAATAAATTGACTGGGTGTGGAGTGGTTCAGATTGAGTTTCACTCAATAGGACTTTTTTTTTAAATAAAATAGTAATATGAAATAGTAATGATATAATAATAATAATAATAATAATAACAATAATAATAATAATAATAATATTAATAATAATAATCATCATCATCATCATCATAATAATATAGTTTAATATTAGAATAAAATGAAAAAAATCTGCCACATTGAAATTGCAATGTGGGAGATTTTTTTCAAGCTTGTAAAACAATTCTAATGAACGACTGATTTCAATCCATAAATTGGGATGGTACAAGGTTTTTATTTCACGAGGCAACATGATTTGGATGAGACTTTTATTGATATTTTGTATTATCTAGAGAAATTATTATTATTATTATTACGATTTTAATAAATATTTATTTTGATTTTATTTTATTACGAGAGAGAGTCAATTAAGTCATTTCGACCCATTTTATCATTGTACTGAGTAAAGTGTGGATTTGAAGTAGATTATACAGTGTCCCATTACAAGAAAACAAAAAACCAACAGTGCTATGAACCCTGCCACCCTCCGGGCTTGGTGAAGCGTTACGTCTCCTTCTGATCAGAAAGTTGTTACGTGTTGTTGCCGAGGCGATGCTGCAGCGGCGGTCTCCGTCTCCGGGGGCAGAGTGGAGAGTGGAGAGCGGAGAATGGCGCGGACGTCCCACGCAGTGAATTAGTCACTACTTAACCCTGACACTTCCTCCTTGCCTCTAATTACCCTCCCTCCCCTGCCAGGGATGAAGTCCTCCCTCAGAGGGGGGGGTCGGGGGGTAATTATCGCTGGGTTAGAAGTGGAAGTGGCACTGCCCCCCCCCCCCTCCGATCAGCTCTTTTGGACGCTCCCAAAATCCAAACCACATCCACTCTTATCTCCAAACCTTAAGCTGCTAATTACAGCATAGCCCAAGGAGATGGGTGGCGGTGGTGGAGGTTTTTGTTTTTTGTTGTGTGTGTGTGTGTGTGTGTGTGTGTGTGTGTGTGTGTGTGTGTGTGTGTGTGTGTGTGTGTGTGTGTGTGTGTGTGTGTGTGTGTGTGTGTGCGTATAGGAGAGTGTGTGTATTTATCTGTTTGCTACCTAACGTCTAGCCCTGTTGGGGTCCCCCGCTCGTTTCTATTGGGACTTCTGCAAAGCAGGGCCATGTCAAATCTTCAGCCGTCCTTGGCAAAGTGCTACTCAAAGCCAAATAGTCAAAAAAGTACGGCGCACTTTGCAACACAAACTCACTTGAAGGACTCCCAAAGGAATTTGTGATAACCTGCTGTGATGCCGCAATCATATGTCATCGTGTGTAAATGCCAAAAATAGGCGACAGAAACGTTAATTTCGGCACTCAAAGTTTCAGCCCTTGCCAGCTATTTGGCGTTTACACACAGCTCACATAGTGCGCCATCGCAGCGGGTCATCACAAAACTAGCAGGGGACCCGGCGGGGAAACCGGACTTCCATGTCCTTAAAATGATCACGTGATTTGATCATTATGATATTTACAAATAATCATAACATATTATAATGATTTATATCATATATTTGTATTACTTTTATTGTTGTTTTATAAATAACAAAAAATAACAAATAACAAAAATATGTATTATTTATGTATTTCTAAATATATATATATATAGATTTTTTTTTTTATATATATTTATTTCTATTTATATATATATATATATATACATACAACATGGGTCATATTTTTGCAAAAGACATCCTCAGATGAAAGTGGAAGTTCATATGCACCGTACACCTATAAACATAAATATGTAATAAATAATATATAATCAATAAATAAAAGTCTCTAGGGTGCGTAGACATGCAGACCTCTCATCAAAGTGACTGGTTATGAACCGAGTGGGACTCATAACTTTAACTATAACTTTAACCATAACTCTAAAAACCCCAGGGAGCGAGGGAGGGCAGGCGGGGGGCAGAGATGAAGAGCAGAGACGTGTGCTTGGAGAGCTGACGAAGCCCCTGATTATTTCTCACCTTGACACCGACCTTTCTGTCAGCGCCACCCCTTCCCTCTTTCATACGGACACCCCACCCTTACCCCCACCGCTCGGCCCCGACATCTCTATTTCCATCACACAACCCCACACACATACACACACACACACACACACACACACACACACACACACACAGACACACACACACACTTCCTCGCTCGTGTACTTTTCTGGCCTCTTTTACATTTGTCACCCTGCCCAAAAAAAATATGTCATCCTCTCCGTTGGGTTCTGGTCCTGTCTTATCTGTTTTCCTCTCTCTCTCTCTCTCTCTCTCTCTCTCTCTCTCTCTCTCTCTCTCTCTCTCTCTCTCTCCCTCTGCTGAATTAAACATGGCCTCTTGATCAGCCGTTCCCCCCGTCACGCCGTCTATAACAGACAACCTCTCATAACAAGCCCTTAAACAAGTGTCGCCCACTGTGCGTCTCCTTTGTACGCTGAAGAAGGACCTGATCAGCGTCGGGAGACATTGTCACCCAGCAGAACAATGATCCTCTTCTTTTTTCGCCCCTCGGAACCAATCAATAGATCAAAGCCAGATACAGTGCCCGTGTGTGACAAAGGAAAGGAGTGATAATCACAAAATAGGGGCGGTTGAATTAAAGAATAAAAGGTAAAGTGGAGCTGAAGATGCAGATCTGTTTGGATGAATGGTTGAAAGTGGAGGGTATTATAAAATACCCGAGGTGCGAGGCCATCGGCTGACGGTCTGTGAATTGATTAGAGAGCGGATTCATTAAGCCGGTGGAGGATGTGTCCAATTACAAATGTGCATAATCTCCTCAAACAAGGGGCGTATTGTGCCATAACAAGCCCGGAAATTAATTAGGGAGCGCCGTGGCGTTTAACATGTTACAGCCAATGCTAAGTGTAAGGAAAGTTATGAGCTCCGGGGACATTTAGTTCCGTTTTGTATTGTCGATTGCTGAGTATGGGTATGGAAATGGGTCGATATTGTAGAAAAGCCTGATAGTATGTGATGTTTGAATTTATGTGTTTTATTCATATAATTCCTAGTATTTTACAGTACAGATAGTAACTTTTATTTGAAGTTGAACTTATCTTGTTTTTATTGCGGTTGAGGAACATGTACAAATAGTGGCCACATCTATTTCCTTTATATATTTGTTTAATTGTAATTTTGAAATGTATTATTATTATTATTATTATTATTATTAGTAGTAGTAGTAGTAGAAGTAGTAGTAGTAGTAGTCGTCGAAGTAATATATTTATTTATTCATAAAATGTTATATATATATATATATATATATATATAACATTTTATATATACTGTACATGCTGTATATATTGTATTTCTTGTATTTCCAAGCCCTGTTTTTCCTACGGCATGACAAATTCCTTTTATAAGAAAATGCAGTCGGCAAAATAATCCCGTTCTGGTTCTGGTCCTGAAGTCAAAACGACAACAACAGCAAAACGAACGGAGAATAGGGCCACATAAAACCCCTCTACTCCGAACGAGTGTTATTTTTCACTCAAATCTGGGTTCTATCGTCTTTGCAGATGTTTATGTAAAAACGAAAAAAAAGAAAAAACAAAGAAACGCCGCATAGGTTACCTAGGCGTGATTACGAGTCAATAGGGTGGACTCCATTCCCCCTGATCAATGAGGGAGGGCCACGGCATTTTCATAAACATTTTTATTTCTAAATAACAACCTCCATCTCCAGCGACTCCCCTTCGATTACAGTGCAATACTGATGATTCCCGAGCCTTTAAAATGCATTAATGATGGGCCCCCCTCGCCCCCCGCCTCCCGCCCCGCGAGATTTGCATTTATATTGGATTTCTTTTTTTTCCGCTCACTCGGCCACAGGAGAACTTTAGAGATGGATGGAGGCACGTAAACAAAGAGTGAACGACGAGCGACACGGCGAGGGCGTCATCTGAGGAACACAACGGTGGACATGATGGAGAACAAGCGGCGGAGTGAGCGAGGGGATGTCGAGGTTCGCCGCTCCGTGGATTCGGCGGCGAGGGATGGGAAGAGGCCGTCTGATCAGCGCCGAGCGGGAAACGCAAACCCATGCATATCATCGGGGTGTGGCGCGGGAGGAGGTGGAAAAAAAACAACAAAAAAAAAAAACCACCACTCCAGAGAGGAAGATTGCCATCGACTGCGACATGTTGGCGGTGATTACGAAGCCAAAAGCTTTTCAATCATTTCCTTTGAGGGACGAAACGTGTCGGAGGGGAATCGCTGTGTTCCGCCGCAGTGTGTGCTGTTTTTCTCCGCCCTCGCTTCCTTCCCGTCACACTGACCTTTTCAAGTACGTGAAGAGTGACGGGATGAAAGTCTCTGTGTGTGGCTTCGGTCTAAACGCATGGATCCGAATTCGATGGTCGTCGCGATTCAAGCGTCGTCAACGCGACAAGGACAGGTGTTGAGACAAAACTTTATTTTACAGTGCATCAAAAGTCATGGATCTACACAAACTCTGAACCCCAGAAGCCAGTCGTAAAATGTGATTTCTACGTTATGTACCTCTAAAGATGCCTCGGTGCATCCATGGAACATGGAAAACGGGCTGTGCTCTAAGGAGTGGCGTCATTGGGGGCGGACGTCTGGGGCTTCAGCCCCGAATGTTTTGTGAATAGTCCCTGATCTAAAATAGCCCCGCCGGGCCGGCTTTTCACTCCGTGTCTTTCGATCGGTTTGCTCTTGTAGTTTTCAATAAAAATTCCACGAGCCAGCCGAAGAGGAGCAGTACGCAACGTACTGCCTGATGTCCGCACTATTTAAGATTCAAGATTCAAGATTCAAGATGTTTATTTGTGACATACATATACATACAAGCATGCAGATATGTAGTGAAATGAACGCACCCGGAGATTATGCACAATAAGTAGCTAGGAACAATCACTAACTAATTAACTAACTAACTAAACTAGCTGATTTCTAAAACACAATTCAATTAGTAAATAGAATAAAATAAGAGTAGCAAAGGGTAATATACAAAGTAGAAATAAAGGGAATAGACAGTTTACAGATATGTGCAGTAAAGTGGCATGTGAATTAAATGAGGAAGTGTGTGTGGAGAAATACAGTAGAGTATGCAACAGTACAGCACAGCAATACAGTAACCCCGAACAGAACAGCCATACAGCACAGTATGGTATAACCCAGTACAGTGATACAGTATGCAGTACAGTATGCTTGTCTGGATGCTCTCCACTGCGCCAGAGAAGAAGGGCTTGAGGATCCTCACCGAGACTTTGAATTTCTTCAGCTGCCTGAGGTGGTAAAGACGCTGCCTCGCCTTTCTCACCAGTGCCTTTATGTGTAGTCCATGTTAAAAGTCCTCTGTGATGTGGACTCCCAGGCATTTGAAGCCGCTCACCCTGACGACAGAAGTCCCATTAATCATCAACGGCCAGTCGGATGGCAACTCTGCTGTTGAAAGCTGAACTGTAGTCAATACACAACAATCTCACATAGCCCCCCTTCTTGCCATCCAGATGCGTGATCGTGGTGTGCAGTACCTAAGAGACCGCGTTGTCCGTGGGTCTGTTCGGCCGGTATGCGAGATGCAGGAGAGGGAGGCGCAGATGTAATCCTTAATCAGCCTCTCGAAGCACTTCATGACCAACGAGGTGGTAGTCATTCAAGCAGGCTGGAGAGGCATTCTTCGGCATAGGGATGACGGTGGACCTCTTGAAGCAGGACGGGACCACCGACTTGGCCAGGGAGGCCTTGAATATTCTAGTAAGCACAGGGTGACTAAGCCCAGATATGTCATCTGGACTCACAGTCTTCCTGGTGTTTACACGCATTTACACGCGTGGTCCTATTTCCCGAAAGCAGGGAGTGAGCCGCCTTGTGCCCGTTCTTGTACGGTGTGTAGCAGTGGTCCAAAGTCCTGTCTCTCCTGGGGATACACATGACCTGCTGATGGAAAATAAGGGGAACTTTTTTTAAGGTTCTTCCTGTTAAAGTTCCCAGCCACCACCACAGCTGCGTTGGGATGTGTGTTATAGTAGTAGTGGTAGATAGTGCTGTGTCGGCGCTTTTGGTAGAATATAAACGGCTGTGATGAAGTAGAATGGATGGCATGAGATGGTCAGCTCCTCAGGTTTCGGCGAGCAGGAGTGGGAGAGAGTCTTGATGTTGTTGAGGTTATACCAGCTGCTGTGGATCAGGAGGCAGACGCCTCCACCCTTGGACTTCCCCGACTCCCCCGATCTGTCTCAGGCAGAGGACACAACAGTTTCTTGTGTCCCGTTGGAATCTGATCCTCGCCCGAAGGTCCTCCATCTTATTTTCCAGGGACTGGACGTTGGCAAGAAGGATGCTGGGCAGAGGTGGACGGTAAGCTTGTGTCCTCAGTCTGGACCCAATGCCGCCTCACTTCCAGCGGTGCTCCCATGGAACAGCGACTCCATTGTTTCCATTTATATTTATATTTGTATTCCGCACTGTCTTTAATATTATTATTTATTTATCCGTGGGAAGCCAGTGCTGTTTAACCCTAACTTCTCATTCCCTTGTGTGTCATCCCAAAAATGTCAATCCATCCGTGTATTTTCATCTGTTGTATAGATAAATTGTTCTAAATATTTATATTTTACTATTGTAAAATATTTTGTTATTGACTGTGGCAGACCAAGGGGCGTGGTTAAGCCTCGCGCTGCAGACAGCCGCACACCTGCCCTGAATCCGCCAAATCAGCGCTGATTGGTCCGACCCGGAGCAGGAAGATTCCTCTATGTTTGTCGGGTCTTGCAGTGAGGCGTCAGCGTACGGGGGGCTTGGCCGACATCCCCGAGCCAGCCGCAGAGGAGCCGCACGTAACACGCTGCCTGATGTCCGTGACATTGATAAATTTACATGGATCAAGAATTTCTTTGGGGGAAAATTTAAAGAAAAAGTGTAAAGGTAATAATCGTTTCCATGCACGCTTGGCCTGTACTGTATGTTGATGCTACAAGGAACAGTACAATAATGAACTTAAAAAGTGAAGCTTCGGTTGTGTTCTTGCATGTAGGATAATATTTAATATGATTTAAAGCTTCATACCATACACTCCTTATCTATACATTAATTTGAATAACTCATCAACTCGGCTATGTTCATAGATAAACGTGTGGTGATATAAACATACAATAAATTCCTTAGAAATTGCTCTATGGTCGCCTAAGAACGCCTGACATGCAGCAGATAGAACGCTTATTACTCCAGATGACACTTGAAACTTGACTTGGATTTGACCGTCAAAGACTGGAGACTTACTTGGACTTGCAAGAAATGATTTGTGAGCATCTCCGACACATACCCGCACGCACGCACGCACACACACACACACACACACACAAGCACTTGTTCTTCTATGATGAAGACCTAACTGTTGCAGGTATATTAAGAGTAATTATTGTATGTCAAGTGTCTCCTTAACCGTCTGGGTAATCTCTTTTTTAAAAACAAAGCGGGACTGAACGCTTTTGTCTTTTCACAAATCTGATTCAGCCACTTTCCACTTCCCATCACGTAAATCATCAAGGCAGAGGAAGAGGAAATGAAAGCCTCCGGGAAAATTTACAAAAAAAAAAAGGCAAAAAAATTGCGATTCCGCACTTTAGAGTGGGACATATTTTTCTTTATTTTTGTATTTTATGTTTTTTTTTTTGTTTTTTTTTATTCTTGATTTATGTGTTGGCAGCGAGTGAGATGCAGCATGGAGCCAGAATCGGAATCGGTGCGTCATTTTGGTGTTTGCTGCCATAATCCCATGCAGTGTTCTGATTCTTTAAGAACAGCATTCACATTGTATTCATGCTAAATCCATGGAAATACATTGTCTCCACATTTAGCACACGCAATAATGACTGAGCTGCAAAATGCACATCCCCTTCTAAACAAAAGTTATTTTCATCCTATAGTCATGCAAGCAGGCCGAACAACGGCTTCCATGGAGTGGTGAAAAGGTTGCCTTTCTGTGCGTGACTCTTAAGAGATATTTGTTCCATTTTCCCAACCTTTGTTCATTTCCGTTTGTTCCGTCGGTTCAGTTGGAGTGACTCCAGACTCCCGTCATTTAAAAGGTTTGTTCGCTACCAAAGAATTGTTTGTGAGTCGTGCATCACTACCTCAACTGTTCAATTCAGGATGTGAAAGAACACTACATAATAGGAGATGATTTGCATACAGTGGTTATAAAACGATGAATGTAGTTATACAGTTCTTTCATTAATAATAGCATCCGTATTGTATTTATGCTAAATCCATGGAATTACATTGTCTCCCAATTCACCACAAGCAATAAAGCCCCAGCTGCAAAATGCACATCCCATTCAAACAAAGCCTACAGTTCTGCAAGCAGACCTAACAATGGCTTCAAGGTGACGATGAAAACTTTTTTCTCTTTTTATTTGGAGATTCGGCTCTTCACGAGTGCCTCAGTGAAAAAAATATATATATTCTTTCAATCATCTGATTCTTTGTTTTTGTTTAATTCCGTTGGTTCAGCTGTTTCAGCTGGAGTGACTCCCGACTCCTGAGTCACTTCAAAGGTTTGCTGGCTATGAACGGAAGTCGCGCAGCACCACCACAATAGTTCAATTCAGAGTGTAAAAAGCCCAACATAATAATATATACTTTACCTGCAGTAGTTATATAACTATAAATATACCTAAAAACACTTTGATCTTCGACATTGAGTTGTGGAGGTGGGGGGTGAGGGTCAAATTTTTACCTTTATTCCCCTGCATGCTCCTTGACAGCCCTCAAGATGTCTGTCGGATGTGATCACAGATCCTCACATTACATTTTTAATGAGATGCAATGTTTCTGTTAATTAATTTTTTGCAAGTGTTGATGACAAATGTAATTGTCTTGTCTCTTGTCAGGAGCAAAAGCGATACCTTGCATTGACGGCTGAATCTGATGGCCCCAATTGTTCGATAAGACACACACACACATTGAGGAAAACACTCTTTCTGCTCTTTCATAAATCGCTCCGGCATCCCAAGCCGAATGGGGATCGGTGGGATTGGGTTTCAAAAAGGCACCGTCTCCACCCTGTCAGGATCCACATTATGCAAATGAATTGTTTACTGTTGGTGCGACAATATCAAGGCTCCCCAGCAGGGAGCAGGAGCTGTGGCAAGCTACCAAGAGGCCAGAGGAGGAGGAGGAGGAAGCCACGTTTGAAACATCGCAATAACTCTGGCTCGCTCTCTCTCTCTCTCTCTCTCTCTCTCTCGAACACAATATATATGCGCACACTCACACTTTGAGAGCTTAGACAAAGAAACGTCTGGAATCAAAATGCATGGATGAAAAACAAGGCTTCCTCGGTGTCTGTTCGCCGTATCTTTTGAGTCACCGCGAGGCCATTTGAAATTGTAGAGCAAACAGAAGCGGATGTTTTCTGAAGCCTTTATAGGAGGAAAACCAACAACACAACGACGACGTCTGCCATTTTCTAGATTGCAACTCCATCGAGTTATTACAGATAGATTATTGACTAATGCATCCGGCGATGCTTAATATTATGTTTTACAAATAGCCTAATAGCTACTGTGGAGGCAAATGGAAACCTCGCCATTATGTTTGTGAATGGAATTATGTCCTCACATCACTTCAAATTGTTCAGCTCGCTAAAACGTCTCCAACGTTGGAGCGCGTTTCTCCGGAAACGTTTATTTTCTTCCCTCCTGAATTTCGAACCCAGCCATTGTATCTCGCTGTGATGCTGCAGGATTTCATTTATAGTCTCAGTCTCTATCTGATGCAGCCTGACATCGCCAATGCGTATTAGTCTGGAATCTCTCCGTTCTTTTTAGAATTCCAAGGGCCGTTACCAACAGGCGCAGACCAAAATGTCTCTGGATGCGACTGGGTAGAAGTACAACCAATCAGAGCATTTGATAAACCTACAACCAAACACTGGCTCCAGAGAGCCAGTGTTTGGTTGGAGATTCGTAGGCAAGTGTGTAGGAGACACCGTAGCTTCTCCTACACACTTGGAAGGGGAGGGTGAGGGCACTTGGTTGCAATCTGCAGTCCGGGTCCCGGTTTGGGGCTTTGAAAATGTGAACGAACCGCCCCATTTGAATGGACCTACAACCAATCAGAGCAACGAAACGTTTGAAGCACACGTTGCTAACCCGCTGGCTAAACCCGCCACATATTGGATAAAACGTTGTGATTGGCCCCACCCGGGCGAGGGCGGCTGGAATGCGATCTGAACAGGAGGGTTGTCAGATGTATCTGCCAGAGCAAATAAATCACAAGCTTGCAGATTCGTCTGGTTCCCTATATCTGATGTACCGCTGTTTTCCGCTTTTTAGTTACAAGGCGAACATCAATGTATTATATGTTTAGGGGACACATTTTTGGAGCTTGGTTTTACATTGCATCTGATTGAACATTACATTACACATCATTTACTGTAACATGCTTTTGTCCAAAGTGGCCAGTGGATTGTTTGAGTATTTATTTTCCACAGTAAATCCTGAACATACTATATACCTACATCAACTCAGCCGGTTGCAGCTAAAGATGGAGAGTTCTTATTTGCAAGCCTTAAGATAGACATGAACATTTTGTTTATCGATCATGTCATTTGCCTTGTTGTTGTTTTTTCCTCCAGTGGTAAACAATGAGTTGAATATACGTGGATGTAATTTGCTAAAGCAGAATTTTGTCTTTTATTTACCGATAGGTATGTGCCACGGTGAAATACGGTGGGTTTGAATTCACACAATCCTGTTTTTTGAGGTTAAATGCACCCGCAACGGACAATGCAGCACGATGACATGTTTGAATGATGAAATAACTACAGCCTGCGTGTGCCTTTCTTGAGCTGTCAGGGTTTGGAGTCTATTTCCACAGCGTCTTTAGAAAATAAACCAATTTTCATCTGAAGGGACGCTTCTCACAACAGGTATCTATACCAGACGTAATTGCCTGAGCGAACGTATCGACAATATAGGAAGGATTTGCGCCCAGCGGGAAACGGCCCAAATAATCCATAGTGCCAACGATTGGCAATGTCACTCAAAGCACATCATGAAAACATAAAATTAAACACAATTTTTATTATTATTATTATTTATTATTATTATTATGATTATTAATAATAATAATCATAATAATAATTCATGCCATAGTAGTCAGTACCGTACCATTCATACCACCATATTTAATTTAAAAATGTACTTGGGTTAAAATAAAAAAAAAATGACTAAGATAATATAAAGATAAAATAATTAAATAAAATAAAAATTACAAAAATATATATAATTAAATAAGATAAAATATTAATAATAATTTATATTTATAATAATTATATATATTATTGAAAAAAAAAAAATATATATATACATATATAAAATATTCAGGACAGAATTAAAACATTTAAGCAGTCGGGTTTCTTTAAATCGGTGCGTGGTGTGGTGTGTGCCTTCAGCGCCAAAATGACGTGCAAGGAAGTGCTGAAAACTCACCTATAAATTTTATATCTGGTTGTAAATCCTTGGCGGAATCTCTCCACAAAGGAGAGGTAGCTGCGGGAGTGGTGGAAAGGCCCGCGGTCCGAGATGAGCCAGTCATACTGCTTGGCCACATGCTGCTCAGCGGCCGCCGGGTCCTGGCGAGAACACCCAACTGTTATATGGTCCCATATAAACAGGAAGCAGATGACCTCGGTAAACCTCCAGTTCATGCTTTTTTTTAAGCCGCTCTCTGCTCATTCTCGCTCCATTCTGTGGGGACCTGATGGGAAAGAAGACCAGAGGGGGAGAGGATAAAACATATTACATTGCATCGGTTCTTCCGAACATCTTTGTGCCACGGCATATAGTACTTTTTACAATTAAATAATCACATGCCACACAACTATCCATTAAAAAGTCACAAAATGCCAGAAACCCATGGAACTGTGCTTATAACAGCCTACTTCGTAGTTTGTCACGCTAGACGCAAACGATTCGTTCGTAGCGAACAAATCGTTACCCTCAAACTCAAACGACTCTTTACTCTTTATTGAGTGGCTCGTCAACATCCGAATCTGACGACCACAGAGCCACTGTTCTGCCGGAACAGCTAAATTAGACAAATTAGTGCAGCCTTGCAATTTTGATCTTGCAACACAAGAGCTAGTTTCCACTCTTTATGTATTTTAAGCGGAATTTGAAACATTTTTACAGCGCATCCGGCGGGCTCAGTGGTTGAAAGACGGCAAGTACATTTACCGGTAGTCATAGTATCCAACCAACTGTATATCGCAGCCAGAGCCACATCCGTGAATAAGTAAGAATAGAGTGAAAGTTCCGAATTCTTAGCTCAACGTGGTTCTAATCAGGGTGTCTGCAGGTATCAGAGTTAGTAGAGTAACACTATAAATAATAAAACTATAGTAATACTATAATATTATTAAAAAAAAGGAGAGTAATACTATATGACTCTCTTAAGACAAGTTGTACGACTTTTTTTTTTTTTTTCTCGACAATTCATGGTATTGCAACTAAGTATAAAGGTGCGAGCTATACTGTATATGTGGTTAAGGCCAGATTACAGGAGGTCAAAACAGGGCTCGGCACACGCAGACAGCCCGTCGGGAGCACCAGGACATTTCCCGGTGGCCCGAGGGTCGTTTTGGCACGCTGTGAACAGTCAACTGTTTCGTTCTTTTTTTCTCCTTTATTTGACAGGACAGTAGTTTGACAGGAGAGTGGGGGAGAGCGAGGGGATGACACGCAGCAAATGGCTCCGACTCTCACTCACTCACACACGGCGTCCCCAGCGCCAGCGAGAAAGATGGCGCCGTCACGTCTCTCGGCGACGAGATACTTTATATAAAAAATAAAGAGAGAGGCACTTGCCACAGACGCAGCTAAATGCCGCAAAATAAGCGACATGTTCATGCCAGTAAGGAACTAGGTCAGTCAAAAACACCAGCTAAAAGACACACACACACACACACACACACACACACACACACACACACACACACACACACAAACACACACTCACTGAATTTGAACGTATGCTACAACTGTGTGTGTGTGTGTGTGTGTGTGTGTGTGTGTGTGTGTGTCTGTGTGTGTGTGTGTTTTTGATACTTTTGATATGTATGATGCTTGAATATAGGGACAATCATTTGAACATTTGTACATCTGTATGTGCATATGTGTATTGTATTCCTCGTGAGTTTTTGAGGGTGCAGCCGTAGCCATCGGCATATCTCGAAAACTCAGTATTCAGATTCAGGCTATTTGTTGGTCAGTCCCAATTTTTTGTATTTGTTTTGTAATCTGGATAACTTTCCTGCCAGATGAACGTAGTGGATATATTTGTGGCCAACCAGTCTGGATTGCGTTACATCAACAAATATGAGCGGTCTGGTGGTTTCAGCGAGCAGGATGGCCTGGGATGGAGACAAATTCCCTGCCTGAATCATTGTTTCGGTCCGCCTTGCGTCTGGTTATGACCTAGGTGATTCTTTGGACTGTTCGAAGGTATAAGGACAAGAATGGGTTCATCTAGAACATGTAAGGTAAGTTTTTCGAAAAACAAAAAAACATTTGAAGAAGCAACAAGCAAGGGGATTTAAAGTGGACCTATAATGCTCCCTTTTATACAAGTTAATATAGGTCTCTGAGGTCCCCCAAACATGATGTTTTTCTGATGAAAATACCACTCAGGTTAAGCATTCTAGCAATTCTAACATGCCTCTAAATTCCTGAAGCCCTGTTTCAGTAGGTGGAGCCACCCTCCTGAGGCCACGGGTTCTGTGAGCCAATGAGGTTTGAGCGCAGGTTCCCGGTTCTGTGAGCCAATGGCCTTTGAGTATGGCTTCCGGGTTTCGTTCTATTGACTCCTTAACGGTCAATGATCTCACCTTCTCAGTGCACCAAACTCTGTATCTGAACAAATCTGAGGCGAGAAATAAAGGATCCAGCGGATCGACCATTTAAACAAATCCTTGACGATCTGACGTCAACTCGTGCAGAAAAGTAGAAAAAACCTTTGAGAACAGAGCGTTCAGAGCGTTCTGTTAACCGCGATTATTTCTCGTTAGTTTACCTCGTTATTTGACACTTTGGCCACGTCTGTTAAGAACATCCCACATTGTAATCTTGTATATGACAGAAAATAGGAAAAGCATAACAGGTTCACTTTAATGCAAGGTTAAAGGTTTTGCCCCCTCTTATTGTTCTTTTGTTGTGACACACTTTGTATCATTATTATTTTTTATGACGGGGATATTGGGCCCTCCTGTTGTCCTTCACTTTTCGGATCCTTCTCCTCCATACTAACGAGGGATGTCGCCCTTTTGCCGATGAGCAGGAATTACACTCCTGCTTGTTCGGCCTTCTCCTCCTGCAGACTAATTGGTGCCATGATAAGTTCAGACAAGGTTAAGAGGCTGCTTTATGATATGTTATGACATTCCCCCAGCTAATGCAGGAGAACCGCAACTCCCCCAGAATATAAATTGCTGGTGGAAAGAAAGATTTAATAAGTCACACACTAATTACATGCGCTTTTTCCCATACAATACCAAAACAGTAGATTTGGGGTTAAAGCATATAATGGAACCTTGCTCGGGTCAGTTATTTATCGCATTTATCACAAAATGGTGCTGTAGAAAATTTATGAAGCCACATAATAACCCCGAGTTGCACAGATTGCAATTGGGATCAATATTTTAGTGACAAGGTTAAGATGAATTCAATAAACTGTAGAGAATGTTAAAGTACCAGTCACTCGAAGAAATAAATTCCAAGAAGGTTTATGGACTACTCATGATAGTACAAGACCGATGCTACATCTTAAAACAATTCGCTGAATGGACACCGACACTTCAAAGTGTATTATTGTTTACATCATGAGGAGCTATGCTAATATTTTGTAATTTGTGGCTCATGGGACTTTTCAGCCACCACCCCGATTTTTTGTCAGCAAATGACCAAATGTTCAGATATATATAATAGGGCTGTCAAATTATTAAAATAATTAATAGCAATTAATTAAGATAAATCGTATTTTACACAAATGGTGCCCTATAAAACTCCTATAAAACTATGCTGTTCATACATTCCATATCAAATTATCCTAAATTATATAGCAACAGTGATATAGAACACTCATCAGTAACTGACAGATTACATAAATAAGAACAATACAAAAAAAAGTTTCATTTTTTAATGGCCTAATAAAAAATATCTGATCATCAGGAAATATGACCCACTTATCGGTGAAATGGAGCCGCTTAGTGACTGATAAGGAATCCATTCTATCCATAATTGCATTTAAGAACTTTGGCCCCTGGCCGCAAAGCCCCCCACAGTGTGTGTGTGTGTGTGTGTGTGTGTGTGTGTGTGTGTGTGTGTGTGTGTGTGTGTGTGTGTGTGTGTGTGTGTGTGTGTGTGTGTGTGTGTGTGTGTGTGTGTGTGTGTGTGTGTGTGTGTGCGCACTCTATCACATTAGTGCTACTGTACGCAGAATTCTTTCCCCTCTTCACGCCATATTAGGCAATAACACATCATAAAATAGCGGGGAGAGTTTAATGAACCTAATCGTTTCCTGTAAAGTAGAAGAGAGAACTATTTGATTACAAAAGCTGAAGTACTCACAGAAGAATCGCAGTACACTCCACTGGGCCCTCACACCAGCCACGCTCCAGATGACACTTGTTTAACAAGTTAATCATTTGGATTGGGTCAAAGGAAAATACTATTGTAGTATTTATGAGCTGGTTCAACCACCTGCTCAACAATCAAGGTTTTATTCATGCTTTACTTGAATGCATGCGATGCGATGCACGCGATGCATGACACCATAGCGATGGAAGACAAATCTTTTGAATGACTCGGGAGTCGTGAGTCACTCCGGCAAAAGAGTAACTTCAGCCAGTTTGAGTCAGTCGTTCATACCAGCGCGTGAGCGTTCCTTTCACAGCTCAGAGCCGACTCTTCCGTCTCTTATGCGCCCAAAGTTACACCAACTCTATCAAACGCACCCAGAGTCTAAATATTGGACACATCTTTTAAATGAATCACTTATGAAGAGTTGAATCCCTGAAAAGAGTCAAACTTTTCATCACTTTTTTACAGCGCTGTCACTGTATTATTCGTTCATAGTGCTTTTAAGATGCTGTCAGCTTCATAAAAACATAATTCCATAAAGTAAACTCCATTATGATCATGTTCTGAGTCTGTTGCAAAATATATATTCAACCACTATATTCACTATATTTATTCTCGTCACAGGGCATAGGGGAATACCCTACGGCGATTACAAATAATGTATTATGTGCACTAGCAGTTTGAGATGGCAAACATGTAGTTATATCATCATTCATATAAATATTGTAAAATGTTTCCTATTTTACAACGATTATTTACTAGTGATAATCTTAAGTATTGCATTTTCAATACAAGTGATGTAGTGACATTTGTAATATGCTTATATTGACTATGATACAAAAGTAATAGTTAGAATGACATATGTATGAATATTCAAGTAAAATATTTATATTATCTCAAAATGTTATATATTAACTTACTAACTCACTACTAAATACTTTTTTAATTAATTAATTAATTAATTAATTAATTAATTAATTAACAATTTCATTAATTTATTTATATATTTATCTTTGAATTTATTTGTTTTTTTAATTGTGTATGTGAACACATATGTGTACGTATGTGTAATGAAATCTATACCAGTATATTCTAAGCATATGTTCAATTCTGTATATGATGAGTACATCAGATCTCTAAATGTAGGCAAGTTTATGATGTTGATGTACTTTGACGGCAAAACTGATGGTTTGAAAGAGGGAAAAACAAGGTAAAATTTGGAATATTCCTCCATTAACCTCAGATGCTGGGGCCGTGCTAGAACAAGACACCGTAATTTAATGTTCCGCTTTAAGTTAATTAGCTGAGACTAATATGAGGTTAGCTGTCAAAATGTAACAATAAATCATCTAATGGAGGTTGATGGGGAGGAGGGGACTCACAAGTGATGCTGCTCACACACACACACACACACACACACACACACACACACACACACACACAGGTTGTACCATATTACAGTGGAAAATATGAATCATCAATAATACTAATATTTCAGTTATTTTAGTACTTATCCGCTCTCCTTGTTCTTTCTCGTATTCTCTCACGCCTACACATGCACAAGGCAATGCATAGTTCAAAACCAAAGGAAAAATGGATGGATTAACGGGAAAAAAAAAATGGAACCACAACGATATTTATGTCATAATAATGGGGAAAGGTCAAGTGTTTCCCAATCGTTATTATGTTATGGCTATTTATGATGAAATAAGGTAAGGCACATAACTATCCTGTTAAAAAATCAGCAATGTTTCACAATGTGAAACCGTTTTGGTAGAGTTCAACTTTTAAATCGTACTACTTTTACACACAACACGGAGGCATCATTGTGGAGGCGGCGTGTACCAACGTGTACCATCGAAGAAGAAATGCTGACGTCACTTCCGTAAACAGGCTGAGGATCTGGTTTCACTTGTCTGTGAAAGCTTCGTCTCCGTGTTGTTATGGATTAGGAGAAGCTGGCGGAGGAAGATCTAAATCATATCTTGGACCTTAATCCGACCAGTGTGATGGATGTCATTAACAAAATGACATCCATCACACTGGATGTCATTAACAAGTCATAGCTTTAAAAATATTCGCTTGATTTGCACAAGTGACACCTGGGAAGCTCTGATTCTCCACTTTCAAAAAAGTCGAAAGCCACCAAATGGCCCTAAAGTATGCGGTGGGTGACAAATACTTAGCCTTTAGTACGTTCGTTCAATGCTAACATATAATGGGAATTACCATTAACGCTCTAATAAAATTAGCATCGGCGATCGCGATAACATTATCTAAACAAATTTGCTTCACATGCTTCACATATGAGGACATGTGTCCTCATACTTACAGGCATATATTTCCTATGCTCCGTGGAAACGAACTAATAGCTGCTGAAACATAACTCCATCAGCCACCTTTCTGTATCAACACTCCACACTGACCAGCTACAACACCTTAATGGCTCAACACTCACACTCAAAATACAGCCTCCACAAGGTGGAGACATTGTGTGCCAGGAAAGGGCAGCACACAGGGAAAAACGTGTTGGTATTTTGGATTTCAATGAATTAATACAGCTCGCAATTTTGATCTTGCAACACCAGAGCTAGTTTCCATTATTTCTTTAAGTGGAATTTGAACCAATGAAATGCTGCCCAGCACTACAAAATAATACCCAAACTATACCAACCACAAAACACACGTACGCACACACACACACACACACACACACACACACACACACACACACACACACACACACACACACACACACACACACACACACACACAATACACTCCCATCGCTCCAATGCCCCTACTTTGCAAGCCTCCCAGGTCCACTATGAGAGACCTTGGGTGTGAACATAATATTCAGCACCACACCCGGGATTTCTGCACTGCTTATTTACTAAACCTAGAGAGTGAACACGCACACACACGCACACACACACACACACACACACACACACACACACACACACACACACACACACACACACACACACACACACGCACACACACACATTGACAGTGGTTTCAATCAAGCTAAGCACTGGCAGCATTCTGCAAATCTGTTTTCATGCCAGATTGTGAAATTGTGCAGCCATCATGTTTACAGGGTTGGTACAGCATGTTTATATATATATAAATATATAACCTAGTAAGTACATAGTAATAATTTATACCTTATCCATGTATACCTCTATGAATATATCCTGTGCATAGAATTGTACTTTGTATATTCGGCATATTATTTATTTATTTCGCTTTTTTCCCGGCATTATTTCCTTATATCTGCCTTATTTGATTGTAAATTAATTATTATTTTATTATTATGATTATTTATTTTTCGTATTTATTCATCATTTTTTCAGGATTAATTATTATCAATTTGTTTACTCATATATGTACTAATTGTCTGTCCAGCAAAAAATTCCTTGTAACTGAAAATGTTGGCAGAAGAAAGCGATTCTGATTCTGATCCCGATCCTGATTCTGAAGTCAAGGAGAGGGACAAGCTGTCTCTATCCATTGAAATGGCAGAGCACCCCTCTCTGCCTCTCTCTCTCCCTCTCTTTCTCCCTTTTCCTCCAACACTCATGCATCCCCTCCTCGTTGTCTCCGTACCGTCGAGCTCTTTGTAATATCCCGTCGCGTGACATGAAAAAAAAAAAAAAAAACCCAGATAACAAACGTCACCCGCACTCACTCCGACACACCATCGCCCGGATGTGTCTCAAATACGTCTTATGAATACTAATGAGAGGCTTAGAGCGCCAGCGAGACGGGGGGAGAGAGAGAGAGAGAGAGAGAGAGAGAGAGAGAGAGAGAGAGAGAGAGAGAGAGAGAGAGAGAGAGAGAGAGAGAGAGAGAGAGAGAGAGAGAGAGAGAGAGAGAGAGAGAGAGAGAGAGAGAGAGAGAGAGAGAGAGAGAGAGAGAGAGAGAGAGAGAGAGAGAGAGAGAGAGACAGAGAGAGAGAGAGACAGAGAGAGGGAGGGGGGTGAGAGGGAGAGTGGATCACATGTGTCCCTGAATCAGTGGGGTAAATAGAGGAGGATGTGTCAGTACAAGGGAGGCTTGTTTCTGATAGGAACCTTATTCATGGAGCGGCTCCTCCCATGTTGGGCTCCGTTCAGGGGGGGGTTCTGTCTCCTTTCAGGGGGGGTCCTATCTCCATGCCGGTCCTGTCGCTGCCTTTGGCCAATCGATGTCCTTTCTCTTTCCCTCAGCGTCCCTCTTTGTTCGCTAGAATGAGGAGGCTTGTTCCCCTGATTTGTATTCCCTGAGCCCCCGCCCGCCCGCACATCATGGCAGAATTAGGCTTTTTTGCGAAAAAAGGGGTGGGGGGACACAAATATTATTTTCCGAAATCAAAATCAGAGTCAAAATCTGTATATTTTGCAAAGTACATTTTGCATATACGAGAAATTTGTCGTGTTGAAAGTGCTGCACTGCTGAAGAGATGATTGGCATGAAAGGCTGAACTGTTTGAAAATATTAAACTAGAATGTCAAATGTGCAAAAGCCAAACATCTGAAGAAAATAGGCAAAAGAAAATAGGCAAATATATAAAAATATGCAATGCCTTTATACTGTATACAAGCACACAGTGCATCATCTAGTGCTAATATTTAATTTACATAGTTTTGTCTTATATACAGTGCTTTTACAGCAGCAGACCCTTTGTGGAGGTATATTTTTAATGGTTGTAATTCTGTATATTCATATGGAAAAATGTATCATATTACAAAAGAATGTCTTCAGGGGCACTCATTTCCTTGCGAAGAAGCCTTAAAAAACTATATATAACTGGGGATTTGCATAGTTCAAAAATCATACGCCCTTTTTTTTTTCCTCAACAAATATTTTATTCAAAACCATTTTGTACAGTTTACTTATATTTCATAAACGAGACCAAATCGAAGCCAATTAACTCAGGTGAACTGCAGACATTGAGAAACACTCGCAGTTAGTTGGAAGACCGGGCAGGCGGCTGTAACTCCCCTGGGCAAGTTCAGTTCCTGAGTAAATATGAACTGATTCAGACCAAAGGCTTCTATGAGAGCAGTGCCAAGGAATGACAGAAAGACGAGTAAAAGAAAGCAGAGGGGGCATCCAAACAAGCCACTCCGAATACATCAGAATTGAGATTATTATTATTATTCTGAGCCGGCTCTGGGCCATGTCTGGACAGGCCTGGTAATGGCTCTCCCACTTGCAATCGCTGGGAAGCATCGAGGACGGGGAGGGCTAACTTAATTTGTACTGGATTCTCTCTCCATCCCTACATCTCTCTCTCTCGCTTCGCTCCGTTCCTCTCTTTAAGTCGGACGGCGGCGGCGGCACCCTGACCTTCAGAGGACACGGCTGAGCAGGCAAACGCTGCGTTTGATAATTAAATGCTCCGGTCGGGCGGCGACCAATCAGCTCGGCCCGGGTCGGAGGAATCAATGGCCGATTTTAAAGAACAAACTAATTCACTAATGGTCTGAGTTATTGTTTCAATTCACCTGCCTGCTGAATTATTGTGTCCAGATCTATTCCGGAAGGGGGCAGGATCAATGTCCGCCCAAAGGGGGAGGAGGGAGGGGTTGGAGCGTTGGTGTGGGGGAGTCGTGATATTTTTTGTCTGTCAGGCGAAACTGGGCGGAGAGGTTGGTTTTACAGCCGCCCAGTTGAGTAACGGGGTGGTGGTGGGCGGTGGGTGCCGTGGCGGTTTATGCAGAGCTTCTAAAGAGGGGCAGCCTCCGCCATAAAGCAGAGTCATTAATAAGGTTTATAATATATGAGTGATCTTGCTCTTGGGGATTGTTGGCGATCAAATGACCCACATCCTAGAGAAGACACATATTATTCACCACCTCACCAAAGTTTCTCTAGAATCAACCTTTTCTTGACAAGTAACGCCGCACTGTCCAAAATCACTAATCCAGAAATCCACCCTATTGTAATTTCCGATCACAGGCCGATTAGTTTCACCCTGATAAATGAAACAAACCGGAACCCTCCTGGCAGGTGACGGTTTAACACCTCACTTTTGGCACATAAAGAATTTAACCATTTCTTTTCAAGAGAATGGACTTCCTTCATTGAATTGAATGACTCCCCAGAAATTATAACCATCCTTACTTTGGGAAACAGCTAAGAGAGTTCTAAGAGGTAGTATTATTTCATTCTCCACTCACAAGAAAAAGAAATGACAAGAATGCCAAAATAAACTCGAACAGCGACTGAAGGTATTGCACTCCCAACAAGCCCACTCATCTTCTGAGCAAATCCGAAATGAGATCAGGAAAATTACATCTCAACTTGATACTATCATCCATCAAAAGACACAATTTCTTATGCAATGAACAAAAGCAAATTATTTGGAATTCAATGACAAATCAGGTAAATTTCTTGCCAATCAATTGAAACGGGATAGAGAAAAATCACTTATTACAGCCATCAAAGATTCACAGGGTAGATTAACATACTCTCCGCAAGAAATCAATACCATATTGAGAGACTTTTATAAGAACCTATATCACTTGGATAATGAATCTAATATATCAAACATTCACTCATTCCTTGATGACATTGACCTTCCTAAACTTTCAACGGAGCAGTCTACCACCTTAGAAAGCGCTCTTTTCTATGCCCAACAATAAATCTACTGGATCAGATGGCTACCCAGTGGAATTTTATAAACACTTCTGGCCACTTATCTCCCCATTATTCATTAGAATGGTTACAGAGGTCAAGTCAACTTCCACCATGCCTCCGCACATGAATACTGCTCTCATTTTGGTTTTGCTCAAACCCAATAAGGACCCAACCCTCACCTCCAGTTTCAGACCCATAAGCCTTATTAATTGTGACCTTAAGATTATAAGTAACACTAACCAACAGAATTGAAAAAGTTATTCCATTTATAATTCACCCAGACCGATCCCCTTTACTATTTGCCATCTTTATTGAACCCCTCGCGGCCACTATCCATCAAAACAGTAATATTGTAGGCATACAAACAGGAAACTGTTCACAAAGTTTGTATGCAGACGATATCCTGTTGTACATACGGAACCCAATATCATCCCTACCAGAGCTGTTCAATCTTATATTTAAATTCTCAGCTATCTCCGAGTATTTAATAAATTGGACTAAAACCACAGTCTTACCACTCAGTGGGAGGGACTGTAATGCTGTAACCCAGAAACTTCACTTAACCATCAGAACGGGCAATATTAGATACCTTGGTAGTGATATCTCCCCCAATCAATCAGATTTGTTTTCCCTTAACTTCACTCCATTGCTCAAATCCATTGAAGAAGACCTCATTCGATGGAACAACCTACCCATCTCACTAATTGGTAGGATAGCAGCAGTGAAAATGAATATACTTCCAAAAATAAACTATATATTTTCAATGACCCCAGTGCAACCAACAGTACATTGGTTTAATACTCTAGACTCAAAAGTCAACAAATTTTATTGGAAATACAAGAAACCGAGAATTAAACAAGCAACACTCCAGAAAAACTAAGACTGTGGAGGCCTAGCAGATCCAAACTTTAGATACTACTATCTGGCAAACCATCTTCAATTTATAATTAAATGGTTACAATCAGAGCAACCATTGGCCCATGGATGGCGAGACATTGAACAATCTGAATGTCAGGAGTTATCATTATCCGATCCTCCATTCCTTACTGCATCCATAAGGAAACATAATTGCTTTAAAAACCCATTTCTCGCAACAACTCTGTCAGCCTGGTGGAAATTCCTCAAACTCGGTGGTCACACTCTATCTCCAAACAAATTCACGGCAATCTGGCACAACCCAGATTTCTTGATTAAAAACAGACCAATAATCTTCAGGTCTTGGAAAAGACAAGGAATTACTCATCTGGAACAAATTTTTGAAAAAAATGTGCTTATATCCTTCCCAACTTTAATCCAAAGGTTCAATTTCGGTGGCCACGGCTTCCTTCAATTCCTTCAATTCCAGCAGTCTCTAAAAGTTAAAATCAAATTGACGAACAACATCCTACAACCACCTGAAATGATTGAACATCTCACTCATATCGGTCACTTGAAAAATCCCTTGTCCAGAATATACAAACTTTTATTAAAAACAGACGATTATCTTTACCTACAATGAAATGGGAAAGATCCCTTGCTGTTTCCACCGATATCAACCTGTGGAAGCTTATTAACACCTTTTCAATGACACGCAAATCTCTATCTCTCACTCTCTCTCTCACACTCACAAGCGCACAAGTATGCACACACACACACACATACACACTGCTCTCACCATAAACATAAAGACATTCCCCTTTTACTTGAGCTCAAGGTAGGCTGCTGTATTCAAAAAGCTTACCCATGCTTCATAGACATAACATGAGACAGACGCAGATCTAAGTTGGGGGAGTTTGTTTGTTTGTGAGAATATGGAACTCTGTTACCGTCTGAGAGGGGCAACACACTGACATAAAAAAAAGTTCCCACTCACCGTTTTCTCAGTCATTCAGAAGAGGACAGAATTGTCAAAAAAGGAACATGGCCAGAAGAGTCACTTAAGCCCTGGCTCTAAACTTAGACAGTGAAATAGAGGAGGAGGTGTCCCAAACTGAGGACAATGTAGAACATAATGCGGAGCACGAGGAATCAGCCTCTGATGATGAAGAAGAAGAAAACACCCAGGTCGAAGGAGAGGGGATGCCGATGGAATGGAGACATAGCGTGGTCACAACCCCCCTGTGCAAGTCAGGGAAGGCTGCCAGTCGAAAACATCCTCGTGGTCCCAGGGCGACAGCTCTGCAGTTACACGACTTCATGACATCAACTCTGCCTTTGAAATAATCATATCGCAGGTCAGCGGAGAGGATCATTCCGGACGACGCAAACTTGGTACTTTACAGTGCATTATATAAATCATTAAAATGTGCTGTCTTGTCATTAAAAACAAATTAAATCCAATTGTTCAAATGACTGTTTTGATGTGAGTTACATTTGTCATCATCACGCCGAGGCCACCAGGGCAGCTCGTCATAGTGAATGTTATTGTGTCAAATCTGCCCTTCATCAAATGCAAAACAAACATTAATACTAAAAAGATACTAAAAATATGCCAACAAATTATCAAAAAAAAAAAAAAAAGATGAAAATTATGACCATTGTGGCCAGTTTTACGGATAATTGCTGCATAATGTCTCCTGATGTATCTGGTCAAGTTTCTAATAACAGTCAGATGATTGTTTGGAATAATTACTTTTTGAGGAGGTTAAATATGCAAATCTCACAATTTTGAGGTGACTTTTATGGCGCCGGCCATTTGTGGCCAAAACAGTATTCGCTGATTAAACATAATACAAGGGTTTAAGCGTGAGATTGGACGCTGTATTGACTTACTGTTGCCGCTCCCTGAAACGACTGAGAACAAGAAAAGTAAATGACCAAAGCACAACAGGCTCTAAAAGCAATTTAAGTCCCTGAAAATGTTACTGCAAGGAGTAAAAATGAATTCAATAAAGCACCTTTATGTGATTATTAACACTGTTGTCAGGTATACTGACAAAACAAATCACAAATAAAAAGTATTTTTTTGCATTGGTCAAGGGAGCAGGTTAAATAATATATGTTGTGGCAAAATTATCTAAATAATATTAACATTATATAAACATCTTCATTCATATTATTCAAAGAATTTGATCTAATAAATTAATACAATAAATGGATAAAAGAAATCATTAATAGCTAATTATAATTATCTTTCACCATTTTTGTTTTTTTTCTACTCACAGGCCATGTAATGAGTATTGGGGAATAGCGGTTTAGTGACACCTCACTCTCATTTCCCCACCAGGCTGTCGGAGGCGCTTGATAGCGCTGGAAAGCAAAGCTATTTGTCAACACATCCACCGCCGGAGCCCTGTGCACGTCTCCATGCATTACAGATGGAGATTGATCATTTGTCAAACTCTCAAATTTGCTTTCAAGCTCTTTCTCTAATTACTCTGTGGGTTTATTGACGGGAAAACCACTCAATGCTTTCCCTCCGCCCCACTGACGCAGGACTCGCCAGCGATTCGTCCCTCGCAAACAAATCTTTTCGATGAATCGGGATTCCGGAGTCATTCCGGCAAAAGAGGTGTGAAGCGAGAGAATTCGGGGGAGGGGGGTGTATGGCTCCTAATCTTACACAGCGGGAGGAAAAACAGCTTTGCTCTCATAGTACAGACGCCGGAATAGTGGGAGCCAGTGGCATAATTACCCACTTGCCCAGTGGCCCTTAGGGGCCCATCCGATCGGCGCGCCAGTGATGAGGCGCCCGCAGATCGGAGCGTGGCAGGGCCCCACCGTTGACAGATTACCCAGAGCCGGGCCTGCGTGGGTGGGTGTGTGCCAGCGGGTGGGGGGGCGGCGGTCCAGAAAAATATTTGCACGGGGGCCTGTCACCATCATGTTAGACCACTGGTGGGAACGCAATAATTTCAAACCGAATTAAATGATTCTTGTGGAGATTCTACGCACATCTCAGAACCGAAACCGACACTTCCGGCTCTCGCTGCGGCGGCTGACTCAAACGAACGGAGAGCCAGAAAAACCGAGCAAATCTTTTTTTTCACCGAGCCGCAAAGAGAACCCTAAGAGCTTTCGCCGACCCAGGTTTAACTCGCTTTAATTCCCCGCTGAAAAGTTGTAAAGATTAAAGGAAGAAAAACGCCAGAGCGTACGTCTATTCCCCGAACCGGTAACACTCTGAGCGCACCCGGAGGACGCCCTGACACGATTTGCAGTCAGAGCTGGGGGTCGCCCAGAGGATGTAAATGACACTGTTCGTGCCGCTGCCCTGCCCTGCTCATGCATGTAAATGTCAAGTGATGTTATCCTGACGGTGCCTTCCACTCACTGGAGCCACAAGGCCCTGGAAGGCCTGGAATATGAGAGTAATAAGCCCAGGGATTGAGAGAAGCCCCGAGGAGGGGCGGAGGATTTCGAGGTTACGTCCTATAGGCCCGCGCAGCTGAGAAAACCCGCTCGCTGTTCTCTGATAGAACGAGCGTAGGGGTCAATGGCTCTCGTCCTCGGCATTATGGGTCATTTCTGTAATTACCCGCGGATTTAACAGGCGGTTTAACAAAATGGATCTCGCCCTCTTCTCCGCTCTATCTATCATACGACTATCATAACCCGTCTTTATAACAGCATTTAAATGTTACCAACAGTGCCGTAGGGACGGACTGTAAGTGACGAGAAAATGCTTCGGTCTGGCGAGATCTCAAGCTCTGATCATACCGCCCGGCAATATTCTATACGTCGCAAATAAGCGATGTGGACAAATCGTTTGTATCGGGAAAAAATATTTGAAATTACTCTGATGGATTTAGGAGTCACGCAAAAGAGCTGCTCGTTTGAGACTCGGTATCTGCAGCCAGAAACACAGGCCGAACTTTCGATAGTCCAACGAAAATAGTGAGTGATTTTTCTACCCGTGAACAGTAGATTTTATAATTGTAAAAATATGACTTAACATTTAATTAATGTGGAAAAAAATGTGAAAGCGTTTCACGTAAACCATATTGAATGTGAATGACTTACACTTTGCATTCAACCAAAATAAATAATTTTGACGGAATTAAATGATTCTTGTGAGAACTCTAATCACGACTCGAGCCGAGTCGAGCCGACTCTTCCGACTCGTTGCACCGACTGAATCAAACGATCAGGGTCGGAAAGTTGAGCATCCGTTCACTGAGTCACTCGTAAAGAGCCGAATCTCCAAAAAGAGGCAAACTTTTCATCTCTATCTCACACTATTTCAATATTTGTACAGATAGAAGAAAACTGCTTTAACGCTGGCTGTGAAGGATATTGGTGTGTAGCACACAGAGGCTGAGGCTCAAAGGAGTCATTCAATCTGCTCACTCCATAAAATCACTGACTCAACCTCCGAAACCAGCCAAACACCGACAAAGAATCTGATTCGCCATCACATTTGAATCTGAATAGCTGTTGCTGCCCGATTAACCTTTTCAGCATAACTTTCCATTTTTGCAGTCGGTGCTTGTTTTGTGGGTACTTCTGACAAAAACAACAAAAAAACAACACACACTAGAAAAAAAAAACAAAACTCAGAACAGCTGCTGCCCTCTCCAGGGACCAGACCACTGGCGTTACAAAGAGAGCTTCTGTCCCATCGCGGTGGGTTTATTTTCATTTCCCCATTTGCTCGCTACACCCTCCCTGATGCTATGCCATCCCTGAATTTATTGACCTAATTTTCCCCCCAGCTCAATGTTTATTTCCTATTTCGCTTCTTGACAAAGCGCCGCAGCTCCAGCCGCCCCGGTGAGGACTCGGAAAGGAAGTCTCTGTGCGTGCGGCCGCCTCCTGCCTCTCCCAGGGAGAGATAGTGAGAGAGAGAGAGAAAGGAGGGAGAGAGAAGGAGGTACGGCAGGCGTAAAGGTAATGGTCACTGCTCCCATTGTTCTTAATTCGGCATCATAAATTTGTGAAAGGGAGGCAAAGCAGGGGGAATGAGCGCGGAGTCGGCGGGTCCCCATAAATCAGCGAAATCTGCCGAGACGCCGAGCAGATGGCGGAGAAAACAAGCTCCCCACTCGGTTTCTGTGCAGAGGAGGCGTCGTGAAGCTAAAGAGGCTCAGGAGTGGCAGCTAAGTGAGGGGGATACTGGCTCTGCAAAGTTTGTTGGATTTAAAAGAATGGTTCTCCAGAACTATTTAACAATCACTTCTGAAATGCCACTGTCTGAGTCCAGATTTGAGCCTTCTCGATACAACTAAGTCCAAGGAAGGTATACTGTACGTGCCCATCTGTGGTACCGATATGTGGGCAGCGGTACCACAGATGGGCAGGTTGGTTCGATATATTATATGGAACCAGCATACACACAAATACATGAAATACTACAAATACACAATGCCCATATTATTGTGGGGTGGTAGTAAGACAGTGACTGAGACAGTCTCCCCGTTATGGATGGTGCCTTTTTTGGCACCGTGCGTAACTTTTTTGTTTCATTCAATGAGGAGACAACAACAAAAGAATCTACAACAAAAACCACACTGGGGCGATTTCTATTATTTGCAACAGTTTAGCAGTTTTTGCAGCCACTAAACCGGAAAAAGCAAAGAAAGCAAGTGTCTTATTCACAAAGAACCCAAATAGAGTCTTGGTGCGCCGGTGCTATTTGCGCGTATTTAAATGAGGTATTATGCATGCATTTGGTGCAAAGTTGGCCCCTTTCGATGCAAATGAGCCGTGTTGCAAAAAGTGTCCAATGGACAAAAATAGCCAAACCGCTCCTTGGGCGATCAGAGCATTTAAACCAATCAGCCAAAACATTAAAAGCACCACTAATAACCACTAACATGGTGTAGCTCCCCCTTGTGCCGCCAAAACAGATCTGAACCTTCGAGGCATGGACTCCACAAGACCTCTGAAGGTGTCCTGTGCTATCTGCACCAAGTTAGCGTTAGCAGCAGATCCTTTAAGTCCTGGAAGTTGTGAGGTGGGGCCTCCATGGATCAGGCTTGTTGTTCCAGCACATCCCACAGATGCTCGATCAGATCAGACCCTTACCCCGCCCGTCCACATGATGTAGAAGAAAACATGATTCATTAGACCAGGCCACCCTCTTCCATTGCTCCATGGCCCAGTTCTGACGCTCACATGCCCATTGTAGGTGTTTTCAACGGGGGTGGACAGGGGTCAGAATGGGCACTCTGACCGGTCTGCAGCTACACAGCCCCATACGCAGCAAGCTGTGATGCACTGTGTGTTCTGGCACCTTTCTATCAAAGCAGCATTAACTTTTTCACCAATTTGTGCTACAGTAGCTCTTCTGTGGGATTGGACCAGACGTAATAGACTTCGCTCCACACACACATCGATGAGTCCCTGGGCGCCCATGACCCTGTCGCTGTTTTGCTGGTTGACCGTCCTTGAACCACATTTGGTAGGTACCAAAAACTGCATACCAGGAACACCCCACAAGTCCTGTCGTTTTGGAGATGCTCTGACCCAGTTGTCTAGCCAACACAATTTGTTAAATTCCCTCAGACCCTCATGCTTGTCCATTTTTACTGCTTCCAACACATCAACTTCAAGAACTGACTGTTCACTTGCTGCCCAATGTATCCCACCCCCTGACAGGTGCCACTGGGACCCAATGTGCAATGTTATTCACTTTACCTGTCAGTGGTTTTAATGTTGTGGCTGAGTATAGTATATCTGTCACGTTACACACTGGGATGATGAAAATGATGGAAATGGTTGTTACCCACGGGGAGACCCCCAACGGTGTTCTTATAAGGCGCAACAGGGATTTTGCAATCACACGCACAGGGAGACCCCCAACCGGGGGCACCGGACCATTTCCACTTTTTTCAAATCCCAATGTTGACAGGTGCGCTTATTGGATCGGATCGAGCCACCGCTGACTTTTTTTTTTTTTTTTGTCTCCCCCGGTAAGGAGGGTGCAGGGGTCACATGGATAACTGTCAATCTGACGCCGAAAAACAATGGCTCAGCAGCAAAACTTTATGGCCATGTTTGCGCTGGTGTATCATTAGCGCAATATATTTTGTGAAACGGACACTAAGACGCAAAAGACAGCAATTGATCCGCAATTCATGGTGCTATTAGCGGCCGCGATCCAATATATGCGAATTCGCCCCATAGTTATTATTTGTTTGAGCAGCAAATTTCTCAAGCAGTGGTTCCCGCGAGAATGGGGGACGAGCAAAAACAAAAAATTTGAAACTTTTGATTGGGTGGGACACGCGAGGGTGGGCCAATTGTGTGCAGCAATTGAATCAGGGTGGCTGTGACCCCCCCGGGCCCTTTGGGTGGGAGCCTGAGTATATCAATTTTTCATTATGTTTTATTTCATACCCATACTCAAACTAGCAACAGTACTGCCACTTAGCCCCAGATATTGCCTATTAACTTTCTAAATTAACTATCCTGTCCATAGAATCACTTTTTGTATATTCTGTATATTCTGTAGACTCTGCTAGTTTATTTTATTTGGCTATTTTTTCCACATTTGACTATTCTTGTGTTATTTTTTATATGCTAATTGTTTGTACAGCAATGCACCAACAATGACGAAGGTGAAATAAACAGATTCGGATTCTTAATTCTGATTTGCTGAATAACTGGCTTTATATACAGTATATATATATATATATATATATATATATAAGTAACCTAAGTAAGTAAGTTAAGTAACCTTTTACTGCAAACCGCCTCCAATCCAAGACATTCTTTAGCGTTAAAGCCCTCGATGCATTTTACAGTGAAAATCCCAGTGTCAACATTTCCCCGGAGAATAATTAACGTGCTTAAAGTGGCGATGAAAGTGCGGAAATTTACTGTAAATAAGTGCTTTTCCAGAGAGTTTAGCCCATTCTGGCAGAAGATGCAAGCGACGGGGGTTTGCCAGAGAATGTGAAGAAAATACACCAGATCTTTACGCTCCGGTGCAGCCGACTCCCCTTTAATGGAGTCATTAGGGAGAGGATTATTGTCAAGTGTGAACAATTGGGGTCACGGCTTTTGACTTATTGAGCATTTAAGCAGAAATTGGCTTTGTCCAATGATTAACAAACTGGCCAGAATGCCTTTTTTTTATGGCTGCACAATATATTTTTTACATTATATCATCCCACTCCCTCTCTTTTACACACACACACACACACACACACACACACACACACACACACACACACACACACACACACACACACACACACACACACACACACACACACACACACACACACACACACACACACACACACATACACACACACACACACACACACAACCCGATACCACCATCCAATGCAGGCAGGCATTTCCTGGCCCGATATGACTAAAAAAAGATGCATTTCCGCTGAGGGAGGATCTTTTCTTTCCCCTTCGCTCCATTCCTCCATGTCCAGGGAGGTTATCATTGGTAAAAACGTGCCCTTGATCTGGGTTCCGCCG
Source organism: Zeus faber (assembly GCF_960531495.2). NCBI lineage: Eukaryota > Metazoa > Chordata > Actinopteri > Zeiformes > Zeidae > Zeus > Zeus faber. The sequence goes on from NC_137204.1 coordinate 16,605,939, forward strand.
GCCCGGCTCGCACCCCTTCCCTATGTTAAGCTGTAAAATAGAGCGCTCTTGACCCCTCGCCTTTGAAATCCCTCCCACCGCTGTCCATCCGTCGACCCGGAGCTGTCTATTTTTTTTGGTTAACAGACAGACTTTTGCCAACGTCTAACGTGCATTTGCCATTTCCAACCGCTTCATTTTTTGACCCCCCGAAATACTTTTCAAGACAGAAAAAAAACCCTGTAATATTGGCTCTGTGAATTTCGTAGCCCTCCTCAGCAGGACTCCATTCATCTGCAGTTATGATTACCAAGTGAAAAACTTGTTTCATGTCATTTCTTTGCAAAGGAAAGGCCTTACGTTCTTCAATTATTCACAGCATTTTTTTTTTCTCTTTCTTTTTTTCCCAAAGTCGCTCTGTGGAGCGGAGCCCGGGCGATGCAAAAATCCTCTGCAGATGCTTGCTCCCACAAATAGAGTTAGTGCTTCTTCTTCTTCATCAAAGCATAATGAAAGAGGGATCTGCCCAGGTGACCTCTCCTCTCTGCCACGGTGTAAAGCATTCGGATAAATTCTTAATTACATTCAACACCAAAAGACTTCCGCTGGGTTATATTGTACCATAACAGTGCTTTATGCAACAGAAACATAACAAATGAGTCTGGTATATATATTTTCTCCATGTTAAAGCTATAAAGTTAAATCTCTATATTAATGTAAATATAATCTCTTGGATTTGATTTTAAATCAACTTTATTTATCTTGAATCCTTTGAGGTTCACGGTCTGGGCTCTACTGCTCATCACTCGCGGGACTGTATCGAAAACATAGGCATACTTAGTGGCCTAGAAATAATGGAATTGGATATAATTGTAGTGGGATAGAAGCGTGGAGCCCAACAGGTGGATGCAGGGGAGGCGGAGGCAAGCAACCAGGCAGTCAAGCAGGTAGGGCAGGATGGACTGGCTGCTTAAATGGGCCAGCCAAGTAAAGGCATGGAAGCGTGTGGCGCCTTCAAGTGGTCTGTTAGACCTAGCTCCGCAAGCTATGCATCAATTCAATACAATACGAGGAATGGACCAATAGATATTGATTTTGATTGATGTTAGAGGTATATTTGTTATCGCTAATGAAGAAGGACACCACAGTGTTCAGAATCTGAATAGTGAAAAACTGAATTGATCCACTCTGTATCAAACCACAAAGAATAGTAACTGTGCATTTATATTTTTGATGCATGAATACTAAAATGCAGGTTATTTTCCATCCCTGTCTACCGACATGTATACAGTTCATGTCCATGTATAGCAGAATGTAAATCGAGTGAGTAGAGAGAGAGAGAGAGAGAGAGAGAGAGAGAGAGAAGGAGAGATGGTGGCACCACAATGTAGAAAAACCCATTTCTTGGTTAGGTCCATTAATGTTTAAAGGTGAACTTTTTCTGGGCAAAAACAGTCCTCTACCTAGAGGTTTTAAGTGACTAGGCAAAGTGGCCTTTCAGAAAAAAATAAGACTTGAGTCGCAAGCTGTGCTTTCAGGTCTAGTCACCCTGTACACAATAAATAGCAATTTCAACTTCCGCTAATACACTTTTTGAAACCCAAATCTTCAGCTCCTTTGATGGACTTTGGAACGTCACATTTTGTCACCCATGACAACAACTTAATATAATATACTATAAACAACAATACATTTACAAAAATTGCGGATTCCGTCCTCAAAAGAGATAGAGCTAAAGATAGAGCAGAGGTAGAGTAGAGGTAAAGTAGAGGTAGAGGTAGAGTAGAGCTCGGTAGGGTAGAGCAGAGGCAGAGGTAGGGTAGAGGTAGGGTAGAGCCAGAGGTAGGGTAGAGGGAAAGGGTAAAGTAGAGGTAAAGGTAGGGTAGAGGCAGAGGTACAATAAAGTAGAGGTAAAGCTAGAGTAGAGGTAGGGTATAGCAGAGGCAGAGGTAGCGTAGAGGTAGGGCACAGCCAGACGTAGGGTAGAGGGAAGAGGTAAAGTAGCGGTAGAGGTAGGGTAGAGGCAGAGGTACAGTAAAGTAGAGGTACAGGTAGAGCAGAGAAAGGTAGAGTAGAGGCAGAGGTAGGGTAGAGGCAGAGGTAAAGTAGAGGTAGGGGTAGAGTAGAAATAGGTAGGGAAGAGGTAGAGGGAGGGTAGAGTAGAGATAGGGTGAGAGGTAGAGTTAAAGTAGAGGTAGAGTAGAGGTACAGGTAGAGTAGAGGTAGGTAGGGTGGAGCAGAGGCAGAGGTAGGGTAGAGCCAGAGGTAGGGTAGAGGTAAGAGGTAAAGTAGAGGTAGAGGTAGGGTAGAGGCAGAGGTAGGGTAGAGGTACTGTAGAGCCAGAGGTAGGGCAGAGGGAAGAGGTAAAGTAGAGGTAGAGGGAGGGTAGAGGCAGGGGTACAGTAAAGTAGCGGTACAGGTAGAGTAGAGGTAGGTAGAGTCTAGGCAGAGGTAGGGTAGAGGAAGGGTAGAGGTAAAATAGCGGTGGGGTAGAGGCAGAGGCACTTGTGCCTCTCTTCTGCAGGAACAACAGACGTCTCTTCCATTTGCAGTAAATCTCTTATTTCCCAGGACGGGGATTTGATGTTTCGTCTGTGACGTCATCGTGGATTCCCTCGTCAACTCCGGAGATAATAGCCTCCATATCGACATTAAAATACCAATTTGTGACCACCATCTTGTGGGACGGGGCTGCTTTTACTCAGCCGGCGCAGCGTAAGCCTGCAGGATCGTCTTCTTGTTTCTTTCTGCTCAGCGCTGACTTGTACGCGCCGTGGCCTCTGTGCTGTCCTACATTGCAACAGTGCTGAGTGTGCACAAGCCTGGAAAGGATACTGCTTCACCTGCAGTGGCCTCTCCATCATTAAAACTAACAACACCACCTCCATCAGCAAGACAGCACAGAGGTCTTCGGGGACTGTGTGTGTGTGTGTGCGTGTGTGTGTGTGTTTTTGTGCGTGTGCGCGCACTTGTGTGTGTGTGTGTGTGTGTGTGTGTACGCGCGCACACATGCATTTATGTGTTTCATTTAGCTTTGTGACCGCCTATGCTATATGCATAACTGAATATGCGTGCAAGATTTTTGACCCCCTCCCTGTGCTCTTGTCTCACATGCTCAGATCAAGACGTGCGTAATGACAACCTCTGCCACGCGCAGTAGTGATGCGAGACCCGGGAACGGTTTGTTCGTATCGAACAAATCTTTCAAATGGCTAGTCTGGAGTCATTCCGCCGAAAGAGTCATTCGTTCGTGACTTGGTAACTGCGGCCAGACACAAGCCGGCTGAGACTCCCTCAATTCAGCGGACAAAAAAAGAGCATCGCAGCCCAAGAAGCTCAGCGAGTGGGCGAGAAAGAGAGCGAGAGAGAGAGAGAGAGAGAGAGAGACAGAGAGAGAGCGAGAGAGCGAGAGAGCGAGACACCGAGAGAACCTTCCTCTCAAACAGAATATAATTAATGAGGATTAAAATTATGTGGAAAAAAAGGTGACTGACTCTCGTTGGTCTTTCACCGGAAGTCCTCCCTCGCTAAGTCAAACGAAAAAAGGAGAAAATTAATGAATTTATCTTTTTTTCTCGAGTAACACGTACAGCAAACACAAGAGTAACACAAATCGCCAAAAAAAAGAGCCAAACTTTTTAGACACCTTACATGTAAATGGTGACCAGCAGTACAGAAGCAAGGGAGGGCTTATGCAGAATATGTGTAAATCATTCAACTCTTTCCGGGTTTTGTGCACGCTGACAAATATTTTGTCTTATTTTTAACCAGATAGTTTCAACTCTAAGCATAAATCTGCGGTAGTATGGCAGTGTGATGTTTAATCTGTCACGATGTTGATTTTGACACCGGTATAATTCATTTCACAGCAAACATTAATATCAAGTTTCCGCCTTTGCATATTAATCGGCTGCCAACAACACATTAGTGCTAAAGTGAACCTAAATTAGGACGTTTGTGTATTCGCGGTGAAGTGTGAGCACATTGTCAGCAGTCTGACACCCAGGAAGCATGAATCCCAGGCAGGAGTGTTGAGATCCTCAAGCGCGTTCTCGCTGAAATGACACGCCCGTCTAGGTTGCAGGTGTTGATCTTTATTCATATCACAAACCCATTTCGATTTAAAATTTTCAAGTGTGCTACTGTAAGTGTCCAAAAGTAATTGCCGAAGGGATTTTATGCTGTTAAGTGATGTCAGCATAGGGGGCCAATCTGGCGGAGAACAGATAACACTGATTTGAATAATGCATGCACACAGTCCTGGTGTTTGCAGATTTCATGGGACGACAGAAATTAGGGGAACTTGACTGGAGGGGAGCGTTGGGTAGAGCGGGCTGGCAGGTTGGCGCGGCTCAATCAGCTTTAGCAAAATATTCCTGTCACGGAGACTCCATCAATGTGCCTTTTTTCCTTTTTAATCTGCCACGGTGGCGGATTGAAAAAAGTGTGTCACCCACTCAAAGTGTTTACCATTGATGAAAAAAAATATATAATAATAATCTGAATTATTACTGCCTGTATGCTAATTAATTTTTGTTTTCCGTGAGGGGTTTGTGGGGTTGTGTCTTTGTGTCTTCCGTTGCTGTGTCTACAGCGCAGAAACAGAGCATAAGGTGCATAAATTGAATGCAGTGATAAAGTGCAATTAAAGCATCAGTAGTGACCACAATGCATTTACTTTTGCCTCTTTACTCTTTACTTTTGCATTTACTGGCCACTTTTAGACTTTAAATAAGGGGCCTCGTGAGAAAATAAGGAATCCCTAACTTTGTGGGTCTCAACCAAATACGTTATTTCAATTGGAAATAAAAACTGTCCCGGAATAACTCACCTTCCTCCACATTTCTACACACATTTCTCCTTCTCTTCCTCGTTGCGGGGTTCACGAGTGAAAAATAAGCCTCCTGGTTCACACCCCAATTCACATTCCCAAAGCCACCTCTCTCTCTCTCTCTCTCTCTCTCGCTTTGAAAATAACTTCTATAATATTCCCCCTGTCTCCTGTCCGTCCCCTTCGCCTCAGTTGACCCCGGTTCCCAAAGGATCCCATTCTCTGTCGCCTGCCCTCCCGACTCTCCCAGTAAAGTGGGGAACAGGGGAGGAGCCCCCCGCAATTTCCCCTCCTTCTTCTAATAGGTACTTCGCTGATCACCGGGTGTCAAGATTAAAGAATGGCTACCGCTTCCCGGGGAAAGACAGAGATGGCAGGCAGTGGAAATAGCACTCTATAATTACTGTTAAATCGAGCACACTCCACTGACTCCCCGTCCACCTGGCCCCAATGTCGGCGCGAGGGGCCGAGCGGGGAGAGTCAGGGAAAAAAAAAAAAGTTGAATGCACCGGGCACTTTTCACCTTCCTCCACTGCTGATATTGCAGTTAACTTTGGATGTTCCCTGGCCAACCCACTGACTGACTTCAAGCTTTTATTCTTCGCCGGACTAGTCTTTTTGAGTCGGGCTCCCCATACCGAGGCTCCCTAAAGGTTGAAGCCGGAGCTGAACAACAGCGGCTCTAGGGATTTTTTCTTCCTTTTTTCTTTTCAAACCGTGTCTCTCTGGACGTCGTCTTTTACGAGGCCCGGGTTCTGTCCCAGTCTCAAATTTGGGAAAAGCCAGAACGCTAGAACGGATTGGTTCCTGATTTTCTTTTGACCCGGGCCCTCTGATCAATCACTGAAATCCGTACAACCTGGCTGAACGCTTTCCTGTTGAGAAACTCACCACTCTGAATGCAGTGCAATGGGGGGAAAACATTCGACAGGAATCCCACGACATGATCCCTTGATCAGGTTGTCGGGACTTATTTGACTGTTCTGTGCTTCCGCAAATCAGCTTTTTTGACAACATCGATGCCAAGAGACTAGAAACGGGGAGATTCCTACTGTGGCCAACGTCTTGCACAGGACATCCAAGGCAAGACGTTGGCCACAGTAGGAATCTCCCCGTTTATAGTCTCTTGGCAATGATGTTGTAAATAAAAGTGACATTAGCGGAAGCACAGAAAGTAAAATAAGTCCGACAAGCTCATTTGATAACAGGGATCATGTTCGTTAGGCTTCCTGTTAAGCTAATCTTTTGACCCCATTAGCACGGTGAATCTCAGAGTGGTGAGTTTCTCACTCGTAGAGCTTTCAGCCAGGTGATGCTGTGAACGTTATAAATGATAAACACACTGTACACACTGACAGCATGATACTCAATAAGGCCCGGAATGTAAACTAGCGAACCTATCTTTAAATGCCTGGATATGTTCTCATTCAACCCCCAAAAGAGAAAAAGCTGTCAGTTTGTTGATTCGGCTAGCTGGATTGACCCAGATATCCCAGCATCCATTTTGGCAACGGACAACTGACCACGTGCCCGATTCTTGTGACCAAACTCAAAATACATCATTTTCCAAGTCCATTTTGGAGACTTTTCTCATGATAAATGAGCGCTCTGCAGTAGCTGCGCGCCTACAGCAGCAAACATTCCATCCCCAAACAGCACCGCAGACCTTGATTCCAGCCTGCACAACACAAAACCCTGGAGAAAGAGCCAAAAAACATTGCAAAGTAAAGACTTCTGGCGAGCGCAAAAACGGAATATAAATAGAAAAAGATATATCCCAAATCCCTACTTTTCTATCTATGCTATTTTCCCTTCTCTGCTCCGTAAAACAGACGGTTGGAAATAGAATAGCGGCTTTTGTGAGACAGATCAATTATGCCGGAGGTACATGTGAGTGAGTTCCTCGCTTTGGGTTTATTATTATTCCGTCGCCACCGTCTTCTCTGCCCGCATCCCTGTTTCCAGACCTTCTTTCTTAATCCACAGTGCTATACATGTGCGATTCGAGCAGCCGAGCTGGGGACCGACCGGTGGTGACAGGCAGCCAGGTGGCAGGGCCTCCTCCCTCCACTGCCATTGTTTATTAATAATCCCGGTGGTCACAGTGGGAAGAGAGGCAGTCCGACCGGCGGGGGAGGGCGGCGATCAGAGCCCCGCAGAGGACTCAGGAGCCGGACTCAGGGAGCGATTCGTTCGTGGCGAAACATATCTCTCCGATGACTCGGGAGTCGGGCGTCGCCGCGGCACCGGAGTGGCTCGTTCACTCGGCAAGCGCAGCCAGACGGCGCGGGCCGACACGGGCCGACACGACGCCCCGGATCTCAAAAGCGACAGAGCGGAGAGGCCCGAGCCGCGAGCGACGCGCGCACCCCGAGGCGGAGGCCGTGACTCGCGAGCGGCTCAAAAACGGGATCCGTGGCTCGCCCGCGGCGGGAAAATCCACCCCGAGAACCGGAGGACCGGTTTACACGTCGCATTCCAGCCAAAATGAATGGAACGACTCTTTTTTTTCTGAGTCACGCGTACGGAGCCGAATCCAAAAAGAGCCAAACTTTAACTCCAAAGTCGGGCGTTTTTGGAAGCGACCAGACGCAGACCTACTGTACAACCCCATGACATATGGAGGTTAAGTCGGTACAAACTGCCAGGGCTTCAGAGGGTTTGGTCATTAATGGTGGGATGAGGTGTGCATGTGTGTGTGTGTGTGTGTGTGTGTGTCAGGCAGGTTACTCTAAATGTATGTGCGGGGGAGCCGTTCCGACTGTCACGCCACCTCGCTCGGTGTTTTCGGTGTGTCGTGGGATTGACCAGCTAGCAAGAAGCTTAGCCATGCCCCCCCAAAAAAGGGCGCATTCTCGCTACTGCGGGCCATTAAAACGCCTGCGCTTCAAACCCAAATATTGGGTTATTGAATATGCAGCGCAAAACAACAACGGACCCGAATGTGAATATGAATGCTTGCCAGCTATGACTGGAATAGAATAAGATATATAAAGGCCAACTTATTTGCACTGCCGGCTGATCGATGGCGTGTGAAGCGCCGTGGAATGGATCTGGAGGAATTAAGGACATTAAAGTGAGCAACCGACGCCTCTAAACACTTTCCCCACACGTCAACCCGTCCGGGCCCTAAGATTGAAACGCCCGAGTGCCGAGCGCGATTTTTTTTTATTGAGACTGAGAAATATGATCGGACTACCGCGACGAACGATGCTTCCGGAAGAGGGGGAAGAAACAAAAAAAATTAAATGATTTCAATATTTAATCCTCTACTCTTATTATCACGTCATGGTGTTTACTACTTCAATTTGACATTCATATCTCCATGACTTGAATGGATGCTTGGGCTCTCCTTGCAAAAAAAAAAAAACATTATACAAATACGAATTAATAACTATATATATATATTTTTTGACTATTTTCACTTTGAAAACATTTCTCAACACAATGACTACAAATTAAGCGGGCGATAAATGATGAAAACGAATGACTCGGAACACAGTGTACAGAGGTCAGATAATAACAGCAGGGACTGGCGGCACGTGAGGAAGGGGTATTTTTTTCTCCTTTTCATTATTATCTTTTAATTGCATTCTGCCTCCTGAGGAAACCGCGGTTTACTTTCAATAGTGGCCGTGACAATATAACTGCCGCGGGTTATTAATTTGACTTTTAAACAACAAGCCACGGAAAAACTGACTATAGAGCTGTTTAACCCAAAGAGCGGAAGAGCAGAGCTGTTTGAAAAAGACGGTAAATTAGAATAACCCCCCAAAAAAAATCATAATTTCACCAGATAAGATTTCGGGACGCAAGTTTCACGGCAACAAGAGCAGACGCACAAACCAACGATCAGACAACACGTGTGAATCTTTATCCAGTCGATACTCTCTGTGCATTAGCGGCTCGGCCCCCTCCCCCCCCGCCCCCGTGTGTGCTCTGAATGCAAATGGCCGTCTGTCCACGAGGAAAAAAAAGAGATTCGATTAACTCCTGCAAATAGGCAGATTCTATGTATAGACGTTATCACTTGACGCGTCCTCTCTCCCGACAGAGCCCCGGTCCCGCCTCCTTTCCCCCAGCGGTCGCGAGGTGCCAGCGCTGCACGTGAGGGTGCATGCGGCGGCGTCATAAGCGGCGACCTGGCGCTTGAGGGGCCAATTCACAAAGGATGGATTGCGGTCGGCCGCTAATAGCGCGGTGACGTGGTCTCGACGTTCCGCAAAAGTCGTTCCGTAAATTTCGGAGTGCGTGTGAATGGAAGCAGTAACGTTTCCGTCAGGTCCGGGTGGAGGCGAATCCAAAAAGAAGCCGGAATAGCGTTTTTTTGATGAATATTTATTTTGCGCAAATATTTTTCAAAAAGGATTGGTTTTCGGGAAGAAAAAACAAAAAACACATTAGGAAAAATGACGCCTCTGATCCAAACTGCGGCCCTTCGGCTGCACGGACGAGGAACCGAAACGCGTCCGGTCTCGAGGGGGAACGGGTCTTTATTTGCTTAAATTGTGTTGTTTTTCTTAAAAAAAAAAAAATGCCGCCCACCCCCAGACGTGTCGTTTCGAGTTAGCGGCGCGCTGCGGGGACCGTCGGGCACGGGCGCTCGGCTTGCCCGCCGGCTGCACCGGAGCGCGGAGCCGGAGGGGGCGGGCGGAGAGTGTAGGTCGGGTTGAAAATGCCCACACTGATTTAATAACTTTGGGTGAGGGCTGTCGCGTCTGGACGGGGCAGAAACAGAAACCACGCCCCTTCCGTCGCCTAGTCTCGCGCCGGCATTACGTACCGTATCCGTACCATCTATGTGGGAGCTTGTCAGTAAAGGAGGCCAATGTGCGTATGACGACCTACTGCCTTTACCGGATATTCCTTATCCAGCTGCGCCACGGATTCACAAAAGATATTGCACTCATGATACGACGGCGCAAACAAGCCCATAATGTTTTGCTGCTGAGTGCAATTCGCCCTTGTGTTGCGTCTGATCGCGATGATCCATGCGGCAAAGTGACGCGTGCTCTTTTTTTGCTTTGTTCAATGGGGAAAAGGCGTAAAACAAACACATCTAAAATAATGGGGGTACAGTTTTTATTTGTTTTATTTGGGGAAACTGGCAGGCACAGCGGAGCGTAAATGTGTAACGGAGAGTCTTCAGAACACGTTTACTACGCCACTGCTCTGCACTTGCCTGTTTCAGACAGGATTTATCAGTCTTGAATAAATAACACTGTAAAAACTTAAAATCACGGTCAGACAGCGGTAGTTGTGATTGTGCTGCTGCCACGCCGTGCTCTGGGCTATAGCACCAGCGTGCCCCACCTTAGCGCAGATTGGGATTTGAAAATAATAGGAAGTGTGCGCTGGGGAGACCCCAACAGGGGTCGCGCGTGGAGCAGAGGCACCGCTGCCTTTTACAATTACCACCAGCCAGCTTCCAGGTGGTGATCAGGTGGTGGCTATTAGCGCTGGTGCTTGGGAATTGGACGCTTTTTGCAACGAGGCTCATTTGCACAGAAAGGGGTCAATTTTTGCATTATACCTCATTTAAATACACGCCAATAGCACCGGCGCACCGAGACGCTATTTACGAGGCAGCGCAGTACGAGGTGCATTTCACCGTTCGCGGCGCATTTGGGAGTTAGACGCTCGCTCTCTCTGTTATTTGCGCCGGTTTTAGGGGCCGCAAAAGCCGCGCATTCCTTTTGTGAATTCGCCCCTAAGTGTTCTGTTGAAATACAGTGGTCGAAGTCCACTTGCTTTTGTTTAGTATTTCTGTATAACTCCTGAACTCAAAGTAGATTTTATGCCTTTGTACAGTATAATAATTAATTCCACGGCCGCAAGCTATGGCTGAAAGAAGCATTAACCAACTCTCAAAGCTCGACTCCCACGGTCACTAACTCCAGTGACATGCTGCTTAATGAGCTCCTTGACAGACATCTCATCCAAAATCAAGGCTTTTCTAATTGTTTTAAAAAGAGCTCAAACACTTTAAAGTTTTCCAATCACTACGCCGCACGGCACAAATCCACATGCGTAGATGTTGGACAGGAATTTGATTTGACTATGTTGGGCGGCCATCGAATGGAATGTTTTCGACTTCTACTGTCATCGGTTCGAATCTAACCTATACTCATCTACAGGGTCTTCCTCAGATGATGAAGTAATTGTCATCAGACATGTAATACGAGCGTTTCTAGCCTTTTTATCACACTCATCAAAGAATCAAGCAGTAGAAAGTCCTTGGAGGTCATTTGGAACCTGCCATAAATGCCAAAATAAATGCCTTAAGGGCAACTTTATAGAAGATATAAACGTACATACTAATTTAATTATTTTTTACGATTGAACTTTGTTATCCACTTAAAAAAAATATTGCTTTTTTGGGGGGTTTGTTTCTAAAGTACATTAGTAGGTGGTAAGTAAGATAAAGGCAGAATATTAGTAGATTTGTTTTTTCTTCCATAAATCATTCATCGGATTCAAAACGTCCTTATTCATAAAACTCCTAGTAGGAAATTCTCCAGCATAGAAAGAACCATAGTTATCCCTATTTAATTGAAAGGAGGCCGCAATATAAAGTTGTCTCAAAAGTGGTTTGTATACTGTTTGCCATTCATAAAGTTTGAACAAAACTTAAACAAGTTCAGGATAAAAACATTGTGTCGAAGCGTCGCACTCTACAAGAGCCGCTTTGGAGCTAAAGCAGATTTACAAACGACAAGATAGAAGAAGAGATGATAAGTTTATCTACAGATTGAAACGACGGCTTTTAACCCATGTCCCCTCACTCAGCAATTCTCCCAAAACCCCATTTCCTAAAACCAGCTTCTAACTCCTGCTCAGCTCATTAAGCGCTCGTGTTATGCACACGCAGCTAAATGTAACCGTGATGTTGGTATTTGGAGGGATTCTGCACAGGACCTCACGTTTAATGATGAGTTAGTCCAAAAAAAAATGTTATTTATTAATTACTTACTTAATGCGGTTTCACCAAAGAGACCATAGAGAAAAAACAATTCCGGGGTTCTTCTTTATTAATTCCGCAAAGCATACGATTATCGATTTGCTGATTGATTCGTGGAAGAAGCTACCTCTAAGTCCTCTGTAATCTAGAAGTGAAAGGTGGGATTTGAACCCGCTGAATACGGATAATTGATGTTCAAATTGAGTCATTACGATGCTACCCTCCAACTTCTCCTTGTACAATGAACATAACCAAGGGGTAATACAAGGTCAGTGGAATTCTACTGACATTAGAATTGTTTTTTTCCCAAAACCAACATCCCTAATTGTTACACGCTAGTACATGCCCGTTAAGACTCTCTAAGACACTTACTGTAAATGCCATTCAAATTTTAGGACCTTTTTCAGACTTTCCAAGACATTTTAATGGCGCAGTTCAACAAAATGTCAACGATTCAGTCCTGTGTTCCGCAACGGAAGGACGCAACAGCCGGTTATAGTCTTGCACCCGAGGAAAAAGACACTCTTTGGGACTCAGTCGCAGTGCCCTGAAGCCCCGCCCCTCCACTGGCTCGCTGTTTTTTTTTGTTTTTTTTTTTTTGTTTTTGTTTTATTAAATGCTATACGTGTCGTGTGTCCAAATTGCACCACGTTCAACGCTGCACGTCCTTGGGTCCCCGGCAACACACCCCGCCAAGTGTGAAGCGGATCGGATGAACGGTCGTCGGGATACAGACGGACAGGCGTAGAGACAGACAGACAGACATGCAGAGATCCAGACAGAGATCATTTCCCTTTATAGTGAGATTACTGGATTAGATAGTTGGATGAGATGCTCGTACACACACTATATCCCTGTGAGTCAGAATTAACTCTGGACGTGGTACGGATACGAATCTTGCGGGAGTGATGGTAGCAGCTCTCCCCGGTCACGCAGCCGAGCAGAGGTCATGATGCAGCTGACGTTCACAGTGACTCTCCACAGGGTTTCTGTGGGAAGATCACTGTCAAATGACGTGATGTTTGTTGTTAGTTCAGACACACACACACACACACACACACACACACACACACACACAGTATGTATATACTGTCTATATATGTATCTATAAACACATATACATACTGTTATATATATATACATACATATATATTTATACATACATATATACACATTCATACATTCATACAAACATACATATATAAAGTAAATATAATGATATATATATTATATACATTATATTATATGATATATATATATATATTTATTATATAGTCAATATAATTATATATAAATATAAAAATATATATATATATATATATATATATATATATATATATATATATATATTTATATATATTTTTCATTCATTCAAGGCAACCTGGGGACAATACCAAAATAGAATACAAAACCCTGCAAGTACAGAAACCGAGCTTGTGCTCTCTACGAATGACAGAACATACCATAATGAGCTAATGGTCTCGGAGTGAAGTGATATTCTCGTGCTATGACTCCCAAATCTATAATCTATACTAATAATCTCCTCGGGGACTCTCTATGGCTCCTATATTCCATTATTTTCCGGCCTGTCATTATGTTCTTGAAAATTTCAGGAGCAGGCAAATGATCAATTGGGACAATTTGGTATTTGCAAAAAATATATAATAATAATAATAATAATAATAATAAATAAACAGTTGTGCTGCGGGATCATCCATTCATGGGATCGCCACCAAACACCATCAATGTGATGTGAATATATTGGCATCCTGTCGGTGCGTGTTAATGTCATGCCTGGCAAATTCCTGGAGAGAGTTCACTGCCAGGAATCACATAAAAAAGTTCACGTCGTGCACGGTTCACAGCGGTCAGCCGCCAGCCCAGCGTCTCACTCCGCGTCGAGTCCATCAAACCACTCGCACCGTACACACGTACGCGGACGGTTCGACTTAAGAAACGACAAAAAAAAAAAAAAACGACGTCAACATCAGAAAGGCGGCCTCACCTTTTCATCGGACACGGTCAATACGAGCAACGCTCGGTTGTCGCCCTCCCAGCGTCGGGTGCGACTCCGGGAGATGAAGACCATGAGCTCCCCCCGCAGTCAGTCCGCAGAAAGGCACGCACGGCGACTCGGGAGCGGGGAGGAGCGCGGGGGGGGGGGGGGGGGGGGGGGTGGCCCGCAACTTTGCCACGCCGGGGGCTGCACGCGCCCACGCACGGCGAACGCACGCGCTCACACACACTTTGGGGAGAGGACGCGCGCGCGCCCGCAGCCGCGGGGGCGTCGCGGCGGGCGACGTGCGCGCGCGTGTTTAAACGCAAACGCTGCGGGGGTCGGTCAGGGGGGGGGGGGGGGGGGGTAAAAAAATAAAAATGCGCCCGTGCGGAGTGAGGAGCGGTTGGTCGTTTATATTTAAGGGGATTTTTCAAGACTCGCGCGGCTTTCACCTATTGATACACATCGACGCGGGGTGTAAATTTACCTCCAGTGAATTACTCACGGGGGGGGGGGGGATTGATGTATTAAACATGAACGAATGCTTTCGAAAACACCCTCCTCTGGTGCAATTTAACGGGATCGACTGGACGCAAGGGCAAGTTTGCAAGCGTGAAGCCCAGAGATGCCCCCCCCCCCCCCACTGGCCTTTACAGCGGTGCACTTCTGCAGCACATCCGTCGGAGAGACTGTTTTATAACATATCCGGCCGGCACGCACGCACCGTGCCCCACATGTTCGGGGGACGTAAGGATCCCATTTGCGTGGCAAAACAGCCGACGACGTACAACTCCAAAAATCTTGCAAACGCCGAAGACGTGTTTGTTTGTTTTTCTCCACAAACGCGCACACACCGCTAATCACAGCAGATATCCGGCAGAGATGGAGCGCCCGGGGAGACAGAACGTCCTTTATAGGTCTCCAGCCGATCCTATCCGATGTAACTTCATTGTAAAATAAACGGTATTAACCACAGTGGCCACAGTAATATGCTGTCCACGCAACCATTCACAATTGTGCATTTTGCAAACACCACATCCAACCTCCACCCAAGCACCGTGCAGGTCGCACAGTGGAGGTGGCTGCAAATGCAAAGAGATATAAAACATAATCATAATAACAAAAAAAAAAAAAAAAACACCGCATGCAATTAAAACAATGCAATTAGACATAAACAACAAGATCAAATTTAAAACAAAAAAAAAAGGGGTGGGGGGGGGGTCTCAAAAAGACGCGTGCCCCGCTCGCCTCACCTAAAACTGACTCTCCTCTCGCGGTCCAAGGTGCGTTAGTTCTCCAGCCGACAACTTCTGCTGGACCATATGGATCCGATGCTCATGCTGCTGGCGCGACGGGGGATTTTGGATTGCGGATGAGTTGGCAATCCTTCTTCTCATGCTCGAGAGGGGAGAGAAATCCTCCGGTCCGCCGCTGTGCAGGGCTCCAGCATCCGCGCACGGGCAGGGGAAAAAAACCGAGTCGGATTTCTCGGAGGACGGATGGGAGGACGGGGAGGTCGGCGGGGAGGGAGAGCGAGCGAGAGAGAGAGAGAGAGAGAGAGAGAGGGAGAGAGGGAGGGAGAGGGGAGGATCCGGTGTGTTTCCTCGGTGTGCCAGGTGGAGAGGTGCGGGCTGGATGGGTGGTGTCTGGGAAGGGGAGCCTGCCTGGGATGCTCGGACTGGAGGAGGGGAGAGGAGCGAGGGGGAGGCGCGAAACAATGCAGGGGACGGCGGCGGCGGCGGACGGCGAGGGGTGGGTGGGTCCGGACCACATGAGGAGCGAGGGGGTGGGGGGGGGGGGGAAGCGCGTCGTGACTTTATTTTGTTTTATTTTTTTCTTCTTAAATGGCGATGAGTAAATAGCACGTTGCGGCGCAATAAGGTGTGGGATGGGTGGTGTCTCTCGCCGGGACAATTGGAAGGGATCTCGAATGAAAGCTGTTATTACCGCTATTACCTCCCACTCGCTCCAACTCTCCATCAATTCCGTTTCAACCGCGAGTCAAAGGGCTTTATTGGCATGAGAAAACGCATGTTTGCGTTGCCAAAGCAAATGGAGAAACAAAAAGTGAAGACTATAACCTAAAAGAAAGAAATTAATGTTAATAATAATGATAATAGTAATAATAATAACAATAATAATAATAATAATATCAATAAATAATACAAATTGTATTTATTTTTACAACGTATATATATATTTTTTTCCTTCATATATAAAAAAAAAAGGTTTACGGATAATGATAGTTAATATAAAATAAGAATGATAAAGTCATAGGTGAACCTAAAAAAATACAAATAAAATCAAAAATGATTTTGATGCAGAAATGTGTACACAGTGCACGGATAGAATCTCACGCAGACAACAGAGACACATAGGAATAGCCGTAAAAGTGTAGGCAACGTCAAATAAAAATGGAAAGAACTGCCTCCATCCCTCTGTGGGGCCGCGCAGGCACGCGCGTGTTCCCGAGTCCAGGAAGAAAAGGCTTCCGGGCGAGTCCGCTTGACCATGGCGCTGAAAGAAAACTGTGAAAAGCAGCGGATCGCACTTGTGCTGAGGGTACATTGTGAGATTTGAAGACGAGAACGAAAGACGGAGCGAAAGAAAAGAGCGGAAAGTTATTTCAGGCGTGATGACGAGAAGTTTCAAGGTATAATTTATTCCTTTGGTCCGCGTCCACTTCTGGAAGGTTCAAGGCCTGGAGTTTGACGCGGGGCAAATGCAATCGTACGGGAATCAGAGGGGCTTACAGGCATTATATCTGAGTCATGTTAATGATCCTCTTCAAGACCCGCAAAGGAAATATCGGCTTTGAAATGAGTGGGGGGGGGGGGGGGGGGGTTTCTCCAATGTTGGGATCAACTTGTGCCGCCCTTGATCAGCGCAACGTTCACCTCCGACATGGCAGACGCTCACACACACACTCACACACACATACACACACACACACACACACACACACGCGCGCGCGTGCACACAGCCTTTTTTCATCTTAGATCTTATGTAAGTGTTCCATCCACTTCTATTGACTGAGTTATTGCAAAACAAGCATGCGGCTAAAAGACACAGACACACACACTTTCAAACATTGTTATTATGCCGAGAATAAATGCACAGCAACCTGCATGGAAATTAACTTGCCATGTGATGTCATTACCATGACTCAAGACTCCCACAGAATCTTCTGGAGATGTGCCCTTCTCAGCGTCGAGTGTCACCATCCACACAGTTACAATAATTGCGCTGCCTCAAGAATACCCGAGAACAAACAGGAAGTAACTTCAGCTGGACAGCAATGATTTAATATCCTCCCTGCGTTAGGAGCCATGAGCTAAATCTTCTCCTCACTTCCCAGAAAACCCGCGTTTGACATAGCGGTAGACTCCTGATGCCACAGTGATAATTCTGCCATATCCCGCGTTTGTTCACAAGGCTGTGGACGCCTGTAACACTATGCCAAATACCCAGCATGTCCAAAAAGCTACAAGGGTTTTTATTCTATATGTATAGGAGGTTTTATATATATATATATATTGTTATTGTTATTATTGTCAAATAATTATGTATAGTATATTAGTATATATTTATAGTATAATAGTGTAATATTAATATACACTTTTTTCTATTTGTGTAGATAGGTACACACTATCTATATGTATAGAATATAGAACATGTAGAATATGTACTGTATATTTACACCATACACAGTACATCTTTCTATCTATACATCATCATATCATCTATCATCGTTTTTAAAACATTCATATGAATAGGGTACAGGAGGTGGAAGGTCAAGTGGGAGAAGGGAAGTTGACAAATGACGGGCTTTCGTAAACACCGAAAGTAACAAACAAACACGAATTCATGCCCCTAAAGTTTCAGATCACAAAGTGTGTATTCAGGCAACGCCAAAGCCAAAATACGAAAATTGAATTTGTAGCGGATTTCATCGGTATTTTCTTTTTGTCAAAACACATCCTTAGCAGGGTAAACATCTATGAATGTCCTCCTATAAGCGGAAGCGCTGTTTGTTCAGACATTTAATCACACGTGGACGCCCAACTCAAGTGTTATAATGTTCCCGACACGTCGCCAGCCAAGGAGGAAGACGCTCCGAAATGAGAGGACAAAAAAAAATAAAGAACTACATTCAGACACGACAAGAAGCTAACGTATTCAGAGAGTTTTACTGAACAAGTGGGTCAATATTTCCATCTGCAAGGAGACATTACAGGTTATAGAAATAGATACTAGAATACAAACATTAAAAAAAATATGGATGAAATCAACGGTGTCCATGTTCTCTGTATCACGATTTGCTCATTCCAGTATGCCACCCCACAAACACAGCGTGTTCTGAGCTTTGACATAACGCATGCGAAAAATGAGAGCTAATGTCTGACTTTCAAATGTATCTATATCTTTTTTTCCCAAACGTGCGACTAAAACCTGATCTCGGACAAAGTTTCGAAATCCAATTCCTCAAATGCCGCCGGGAGACAGTGCTCAGCGTGAAGGCTTCCGGGACAGGAAGCCGTCATCGGGGAGTAAAACACACCCATGCGCACGCATCATGCAAGAGATACCGCTGATCACACACACACACACACACACACACACACACACACACACAGCTCGCAGCTCGACCTCTAATGCATAGAATAAGTATTACTGTATATCACATGAAGTAGTGCAGCTATACACAGATCCGCAGGTTTATACTCATCCCACTCATCTCTATCCTCATGGAGTGAAGGAATGACATGAAGAATGAGTTTGAAATACTAACAAAATGAATGTACTTACAGTAAGTAAGTACAGATACTTGAAATGCTGTACGAAGCACTTTCCGCGGCTGGATGCAACCAAAACAATCAAAGTACGCCTACGCAAAAAAAAAAAAAACGTAAATAGCAGTACTCAAAAGACGGGGACCAGGGAAATCGTCCAAAAAAAAAAAAAAAACCCAAAAGAGCCATTTCAAAAGAGATTTCCGACTTGTCCAGCAGCACCGCCGACAGCGGCGTGAGGACGACCCTTCGCGGTCTTTATTGGGAACGACGCCCGCGGGCGGGTTGACGCCACGTGGGAGGCGTCACGTAAATTGAGCATTTGGTGACGCACGGCTCGCCACCAAATTCACCTTTGGCTCATCAGTAAAGTTCAACGCAACCGTCGCCGTTGGTCAACGTGCTGGTCGAGAGCAAGGTCAGCGGCTGAAGAAAATCGCAAGGTGGCGTTTGATATATGATATATGATAGATACAATACTATGGATACTTTACCGTATACGTTAGATGCGTCAAACCAGGCTATTTTATACAGTCACACAAAATAAACGCCCTCCAAAGTATTGAATGATATTCACTCCTTTAATACCAGAAAATCGAATATAGCTCATACTCCATATGCGAAAATCTAATTGTTATTGTCTGGAGGACTCAGAACCCCTTATTTACCCAGCTGCCCTCCTGCAGGACGGCAGATTGGAATGCAAAATCAAAACAGCGTCAATTTCGTCGGCATCTTTATTCATAATGCAATAATGTTGACTGCATGGACTTTGGTTTGGCCGCAGCGGAGCCGGACTGAGTGGCTCCCGACTGGACCGCGTCCTTGAGGCAGCTGCACACGTTTATCATGCGTACAAACGCAGTCAACGCACTCACAGTACCTGCAGCCGCAAACCCGCGCCGAGAGGAGCTCGTGGAGGAGACGTCCTCCCAGGAGACGTCCGTCCGTCCGTCCGTCCATCCATCCGTCCGTCCGTCCGTCCGTCCCTCCATCCGTCCGTCCGTCCGTCCGTCCGTCCGTCCGTCCGTCCATCCGTCCGTCCATCCATCCGCCCGTCCATCCATCCATCCATCCATCCATCCATCCGTCCGTCCGTCCGTCCATCCATCCACCCGTCTGTCCATCCATCCATCCGTCCATCCATCCGTCCATCCATCCATCCATCCATCCATCCATCCATCCATCCATTCATCCATACATACGTACATACATTCATCCATCCATTCATTCATTCATCCATCCATCCGTTCTTCCGTCCATCCATCCGTCTGTCCATCCACCCATCCGTCCATCCATCCATCCATCCGCCCATCCGTCCATCCATCCGTCCATCCATCCATCCATCCATTCATCCATCCATACATACATTCATCCATTCATCCATACATGCATCCATTCATCCATCCACCCATTCACCCACCCATCCATTCATTCATTCATTCATCCATTCATCCATCCGTCCATCCGCCCATCCATCCATCCATCCGTCCATCCATCCATCCATCCATTCATCCATACATACATACATTCATCCATTCATCCATACATGCATCCATTCATCCATTCATTCATCCATCCATCCGTCCATCCAATCTTTCATTCATTCATTCATCCATCCATCCATTCATCCATCCATTCATCCATCCATCCATCCATCCATCCGCCTATCCATCCATCCATCCATCCGTCCGTCCATCCATCCATCCATCCATTCATCCATCCATTCATCCATCCATCCATCCATCCATCCGTCCATCCATCCATTCATCCATCCATCCATTCATCCATCCATCCATCCATCCATCCATCCATCCATCCAGTCCATCACGGGGCCGACAGACAGGGACAAACAACCACGCGCGCTCACATTCACGCCCACGTTCATCTTCAGAGTCATGGATGAACCTCACCTGCAGGAAGGCAGAGAACGGGGACAAAAGCCAGGCAGCCCACGCAGGGGAGAGCACGCAACCTCCACACAGGAAGGCCCCCCAACCCGGGCTCCAACCGGGAGCCTTCTTGCCGTGAGGCGACGGAGCTCCCGCGGGATGTATTTGCTTTAATTTATATTGCCGGGTATTTTTATTGATATTGCCGAGTAGAGATAACAACCGGTGAGGAGGGCGAGCGTATCATCCGCTTCAAACGGAGGAAACGCCGCACTTGATTTTGAAGGACGGAGGTTTGTCGTCGGGGTTGCGTCAGACCGCGGGGGAAACGCGGCGGCGTTTACGCGGCTCGGCATTAAACTCGAAACCTAAACACTCTCTGTTCCTCTGTTCTCTTCTGGGTTTTTCAAAATAAAAGTAACAATTGGTGTGCAGCTCCAGTGTCAGAGAAATAAAGAAACCGGGTCTGCAACGACTGTTTGGTCAAAAATGTCCCGGACCAGCGCAGGCGAACCCGAATGAAAAAACTCTCCCCGGTCGGCCTGTCGACCGACGGGAATTCTCTGCTTTTCCTTTTCTTTATCGCTCCTGGCGAACAATGTACGTTTGAATGTTATGTTT
Organism: Zeus faber; assembly: GCF_960531495.2. Classification (NCBI taxonomy): domain Eukaryota; kingdom Metazoa; phylum Chordata; class Actinopteri; order Zeiformes; family Zeidae; genus Zeus; species Zeus faber. Next base: position 16,627,015 of record NC_137204.1, read on the forward strand.
CTCCCCCCCGGCACGCAGGAGGCGAAGGAAAAACATAAGCGAGCGGATGGCCAAAGCAAGGAAACACAACAAAGCGGCGCGGAGAGCGGTCGCAGCAGCGGCAAATCGAGAAGCAGTGATCAGGACGCGGCCAGAGGCCTTTTGATGGCTCAGTGGGAGGCGGCGCGGCGGCGGAGTCCTCCCGCTCGCGGAGCACGCGGCGCGGTGCGGCGGCCCCGGCGGCCCCGGCGGCGGAGTCCTCCCGCTCGCGGAGCACGCGGCGCGGCGGCCCCGGCAGCAGTGATCAGGACGCGGCCAGAGGCCTTTTGATGGCGGCTCAGTGGGAGGCGGCGCGGCGCGGTGGCGGAGTCCTCCCGCTCGCGGCGCGGCGCGGCGGCCCCGGCAGCGGAGTCCTCCCGCTCGCGGCCCCGGCAGCGGAGTCTTCTCCCTTGCCCCACTCCCTGGCTCCGCCGCAGCTTCGGCGCTTTTTTTTTCTTTCTTTTCTTCTCCTTCTCTCCGGCGAGGCGAGCGCCGCGAGCGATCCGTTCGCGGCGAACAACTCGCTCTTTGGCGGATGATGCGTTCACGGCGAGTGACTCCTTCGCGCGAATGGGTCGTTCACAGCGAGCGACTCGTTCACAGCGAGCGACTCGTTCACCGGCGAATGATTCGTTCTCGGCGAGGGACTCCTTCGCCCGAATGAGTCGTTCATATGCGAATGGCTGGTTCAGAGGCCAATGAGTCGTTCACAGTGATTGATTGTTCCCAGCGAATGATTCGTTACCGCGAATGACTCGTTCATAGCGAATGACTCGTTCGCGCGAATGAGTTGTTCAAATGCAAATGACTCGTTCATAGGCGAATGATCCGTTCACAGCGAATGACTCGTTCATCGACGAATGATTCGTTCACAGTGATTGATTCGGTCATAGGCGCCTGATTCGTTCACGTAAATGGGTCGTTCATATCCGAATGACTCGTTCATAGGCGAACGATTCGTTCACAGTGATTGGTTCGTTCATAGGCGAATGATTTGGTCACGCAAATGATCCGTTCACAGCGAATGACTCGTTCATCGACGAATGATTCGTTCACAGTGAATGACTTGTTCATCGGCGATTGATTCGTTCACAGTGATTGATTCGGTCATAGGCGCCTGATTCGTTCACGTAAATGAGTCGTTCATATCCGAATGACTCGTTCATAGGCGAATGATTCGTTCACAGTGTTTGATTCGTTCATAGGCGAAAAATTCGTTCTCAGCGAATGATTCATTCATAGACGAATGATTCGTTCACAGCAAGTGATTTGTTCACGCCAATGATTTGTTCATAGGCGAATGATTCGTTCTCAGCGAAAGATTCATTCACAGCGAATGATTCTTTCATAGTGAATGATTCGTTCACAGTGATTGATTTGTTCATAGGCGAATGAGTCGTTCATATGCGAATGACTCGTTGACAGGGAACGACTCGTTCATCAAGGAATGACTCGTTCTCAGCGAATGATTCATTCATAGACAAATGATTTGTTCAAAGCAAGTGATTCGTCACGCCAATGATTTGGCACACACACACACACACACACACACACACACACACACACACACACACACACATACACACACACACACACACACACACACAGGCAATACACTCCAGGTAGCAACGATAATTTCTCCTTCTCATGCTGATGGCCCCATTACTTCTCCTGGTGCAGATTACAACGATGGCATTTTTGACATTTCATTTTGTGCCTCTCTTATCCGTGCACCGCGGACCCCATGCATCTATTGTTCAGAAGGGGCTTCCCGGCCTTCCCTTTATCAAATCGCAGTTTGTTTTGCTAATGAACCATTTGGACTGTGATGATATTTTAATCATCCCCGGCAAAGGGGAGCTTGTGGGTGTCGGGGTTTTGGCAGGAGTGAAGGCCTCGCCGAGAACTGGGAGTTTATTTTCTGGGAGCCGCCTGTAGTGCTGAAAAATGATGAACCAGCATTACCACGGCCGGCGTCAGGGCAATAGACGGCTCCCGGAGTTACTTAATTCTTAAAGACAACTCAACCATCCATCACTTGGACAGCGCACCAAGAGAAATAGCACACGATCAACTTGTACTGTAGCATCAGTTCCTGGTTGTTTCCTTAGAGCTGAGTGTGTATTCTCTCGCTGAGAACATTCGCCCATTCATATGAACATTTTCCTAAAGTCTAAATTTGGATAAGCAAAATATAAATTCAGATATACCACAAATCACATTGGATCTTCGCAACAGAATGTGGATCTTTGTTGTTCGAGGCCTCGACAGAGACTCAGATGTTACTTGACTTTTCAAATGACAATTAATAAAAATGATTTGCCCGCCGAACATGTGCTATTCCAGATATTTACTTTGGCGCCGTTGTTTTTTCCGTATTTACCATAATGTCTTATTTTATGGATGGCTGGCAGCAAACAGCCAACAGCTGCTTCTACACAGAGTCAGACGATTGCAAATGTTTACTTTTCACTTCTTCATATTTTTGGCACTTTTAATCCATTACCCGCAATGAAAAGGAAGGAGTCAAAGTTCAGAGGTCAATCAGCAGAGTTGTCGAATGCCGACATTTCAAATGACACGAACACATTTGGGCACGAACTCTGCAGAAGGAGCACCGCCGGCATGTTGACTCTCATTTTGTGGATTAGCTGCTTTGATTGACACGATGAAATGATGTTCAGTTTAGAATTTCTTTTTTATATTTTTGCCCCGGTTAGAGTACTCTAGAGTCATATATATAAGCCGTACTATTTATTTTAATTCCGTTTAAATGTTTTAATATGTATTTCCATTTTTTAGAATATAATAATGATAATAAATATTGCTGCGGGCAGCATTACACAGGGTCCAGTTTAGTCATGTTAGGTATGTATTACAGGTTTCAAAGGTTTCCGAATCTGCGATCATGAGCAGGGACCCTGCCGCGCTCTACTACCGGAGATGCCGCTGCCGGGGAGGGAGCGGAGGAAGCGCCAGCTCCCTGCTGTACGATTGGCTGTTTGTGTCACAAGGTGGTTTCGCTGCTGTGTACGATTGGCTGTTCAGATCACATGTTGTGTAAAACGCAGCGCGAGTTAGAGTTTTCCGAGTTTCCTTTAAACGCAGCACCGGCTCAAGTTGCCTGTCTTTGCGCAGGGAGTGGCTGGAATGCGAGTGAGTCCCAAGAGATGGAGCTCGGACTTGTATAACCTCAGATGATGATGTCACAAAGCGGCCCGCCCCTGAAACTAAACAAAATCGCCTCAACGTTCTTCTACTTAAATTAATGAAAAGTCAATTAATGACGATTTCATTTCTGCTCCCAAATGTAGACGGTATTGATCAAACTCGAACGACAAGATTGTCTGAAACGTCCCTGCTCCCACGCGACCTCAGCCATGTCTCTGTGTAGTGG
>NC_137204.1:16635429-16637929 GCF_960531495.2 Zeus faber
AGCGTGCGGCTCCTCCGTTTTACATTTTCGCCGGGAAAACGCAAAAAAAAAAAAGCAATCTCAAGGACATCGGGGCCGCCGTGGCAGAAAGGAGCGCCGCTGTGACGCCGTCACATGGGAAGCATCCACGCAGGTCCCCACTGCAACGAGAAAGAAAGAAAGCAGGCGACGGATCATTCGCATTTTGGACGGGGAACATTGGATTTTTTCGTGCGATTGAGTTTCACCAACTCACCCAATAAATGTCCTTTTCAGTGATTTGTATACTTCATTTACTTCTCTTCTATTTCGGGGTCAAACTATCGTCCACTCAAAGCCAGACTGTGGCGCGCCCAGAACTGCGCTTTGTGCGACGTTCATGGCTGATCCAGGGTCACTTTTCCATAATACATTATTGATGTAGTGAATGAAAAATTAGTAATCAGGCGGGTCAAGTTCCCACCACTTCACTAATATGAATTCAAAATAACCCTGAAACGATGTTAAAATGATGGTAGAGGTTTTTTTGAGTTGTTGATCGTGCATCCTGCAAAGGGCTAAATGATGGTACAAATCTGGCGGGGCTGTACCCAGGGCTCTTTGTTTTTTATTTTTTGACACCAGTTGAATTTTGCATATGTTTACATGCATGTACATTTACATACTGCGTTCGTATGTCATTTGTGATTTTTTTTTATTCTTCGTCTCCATTTTACTTCTTATCCCCTATCTTGACTTGCACTTGACTTGTTTTATTTTTATTTTTTCCTGCTGCAACACCTGAATTTCCCAACATGGATTAGTTCAAAATAACTCTTAGATTATTTTATCTAAAGTTTATTATGGTGTAAATAATAATAATAATAATAATAATGATAATAATAATAATAATAATCATCATCACAAGAGCAATAACAATTATTATCATTATTATTATTATTATTATTATTATTATTATTATTATTATTATTATTATTATTATTATCTGGAAGACTCATTTAGGGAGATCGGTGGAAGCTCTCGAAGTAAGCTGTCTAATAAATAAATGACCATGACCATGTCTAATAAATGACCATTCATTTGAGTCTTGAAAAACACCATATTTTAAGGTCTAATGAGTTAACAAACGCCAACCTTGAAAAACTAAAATCACCCTTGATGATGATTACCTGAAGGTCTTAGTATTAAAACTTCATGAACACACTAATGTGAATTTGAATTGTACGAACATAGTTGCTATTCTCTCCGTATTTTTTCATTTGCAAAACGCTTTGGGTTTGTTTGTTTGTTTGTTTGTTTGTTTGTTTGTTTTTAGCTACAAGGACAACTCTAAGCTGTTTAGCCGGTTGAGCTTTGAGTTATGGAACTTGAGGTTATATTATTACTTTAGTTAATTATTAATAATTATCAATGATGAAAGGTCATGTCTGTCTGCTTTATTGTTTGTTTTGCTCTGTACGAGTGTGTACCTGATTATATTAAGCCTTAAAGCTGATTTAACTACAAGCCCAAATCAATTAAGATAGCGACTTCAAAGAACAGTCGTTGTTGGAAATGATTAACGGTTTATCGGCCGTTGTTTTCCAAGTAAATTAAACTCCCCCTTCATATTAAGAACAGTTGCTGACACTCTTTGCGCGAGCCTTTACGACCCCAAACAAAGTGTTTGTTTTGCAAAATCCAATAACCGAAAGCCGCAATAAAATCCACCGCCACGGAATTCATTTCTGCGACTGTCCAGCAGGAAAAATAAATGAAATAAATAGGAGCGGTTTGCTCTCTCTGGTTTCATTTGGAATCCACCCAGACGCTTGGACGACGGAATCAATGACAGAATGAGGAAAAAAAGGTCAATATTCTCCAGTAGGATACTTGGTACGGTGGACCTAAAAAGGAACGATTGGGTGCTACATCCCAGGAACGATCCTGATCCTTCAAGGTCTAAACTGATCACCCAAACTTAAAAAAAAAAAGAGTAAAATATTTAGACGTTTTTTATTAGATGTGTTTTGTTTGTTTACCCTTTTTTATTGTTTCTATCTGATGGACTTCTATTAATGTAAAGTAGTTTGAATGGCATGATGGGTATGAATGGGGCTATACAAATAATGGTTCTTTTTTGTTATCATTATTATTATTATGTTATTATTTTTATATATTTTATTTTCATTATAATTGTAATAGTGTGATTATTATTATTATTATTATTATTATCATTATTATTATTATGCATTGGAATCCAGTATTTGTAATTGTTTGTCTGTGTGTGTGTGTGTGTGTGTGTGTGTGTGTGTGTGTGTGTGTGTGTGTGTGTGTGTGTGTGTGTGTGTGTGTGTGTCTTTGTTTGCGCTGCCTGTCCCTTTATGTATGGTGTGTGTGAAGATATGACTGCATTTGTAGATTTGGTGTGGGTGTATGGGAGTGTAAAATGCGTGTGTGTGTGTGTGTGTGTGTGTGTGTGTGTGTGTGTGTGTGTGTGTGTGCGCGTGTGTGTGTGTGCGTGTGTGTGTACAAGCTCAGG
>NC_137204.1:16640429-16737929 GCF_960531495.2 Zeus faber
CATGTCTTCCACCGTCCTCACAGTGGAGCTTTATTGGATGTGCAGGGGAGCGGTGGCAGAAAGGCCAGTGGACTGGCAGAGAGTTCATGGTTTGAAGACCCACCCGGCCCCGGAGGGCCGCGCCCTCTTGCTGCTCCCTCTCTCCCGCTCGGTGATTTATTGCCCGTGGCCACGTCTCGCGACGTGAGCAGGGGGTGTTTGGTGGACTTTGCGGTATGCAGCCATGACAGGCCCAAAGGGGGCGGGGGGGGTGGCGGCTTACTTCTTTCTCCTGCCGAGGCTTAGCGTTAGCGTTCGCGTTAGCTACTGTGATGCTAAGTGGATTCAAAGAGCCGTGGACTCATTGAAATGGCTTTCAAAGTCTCCGTGCGCCTTTAAATGAAAAGTGTGTGTTTCTAAGTCTCATTTGAAGTGTATGCATGTGCATCGAAGCAGCCGTGCGTTTGTTTGTGTGTGTGAGTCAGTGTGAATCAGTGTGAGTCAGTGAGTGTGTGTGTGTGTGTGTGTGTGTGTGTGTGTGTGTGTGCATGCGCCTTTGGTTGCGCCGCCTGTCCCTTTATGTACGGGTGTGTGTGTTTGCACAACTGAGCCATCCAGTCATTCATCATGGTTTTATTTCACAGCTCCATGAATAATGTGACTGTGCGGGCATCTGTTTGATGTCCCTTCGGTGCAGCGGCCGCCATACTACCGCAGGAACCTCTATTGTTTGTAAATCGATCAATTCTCCGCAGCCGCCGCCGCTGTATTTTCGCTCCCCCAGTCGTGATACTCCGCTGGTTATTATAGTAGAATTCTCCCACAATAAGGCCACTAATTGCGATTGTAATTGCACAATTCCATTCGATTTTCAGGCCGGACTTTGCTTCAGTAGGACCCGCTTTCCTCACCTGAAAAAGAACAAACAAACATGCTTTTCATTTTTCATTTTCAGTTCTCCCTCCAGGGTACGACTGAGATGACTTTTTGGTCTCGGAATATCCAGGCAGCCGGCCTACAAAGTGTCATTTTAATCATGAGAAATAACTAATTTCTCACCCCAAAATCGTTCAATCACTTTGAATTTGTTTCATTTTATCGAACGTGTCCTGTAAAATAAAACAATAGCAAGGCAATGGCAAACAAATGTACTGTTAACACTGTTTAATAAACCCTGATGCAGCTTTAAATGGACTGATTTGCAATGATCCCATTGAGGAGTGTGCACTATCCCTTTACGGAGCATTAGACCATGTTTGATGTGTGCGACTTAAAGGCTTTGTGGTAATTATATAATGTAACGCCGCATTTTATCTAAATCCATTCAAGGAAATAAATAAAAAAAACATTTGCCATACTGACTAAAATGACAATTATTTGGAAGATGCTTTAGCATCATATTGAAGAAGCACAGAAACCACCTCACCGTCCTACACGATTCGATCCTGCTTTTTTGGATTACCAACGAGCTTAAACTGAAGGGGGAGCAGAGGACTAAACCCAGCAGAATTAAACCGCACATGCAAATGACACGAAACAAACGCTGAGCCGACATGAACGTGAGGCGCTTTCAAATTCCGCGGACAAAACAAACGGTGGAAATGAGCTCACGTGTCGCGAGATCAAATTGGCAGGGCCGCGCTAATTCACGTAATGCGTCCGTCACAGCGGACTGGCGGCCCTGCGTTCCTCTGAGGAAGCTCAAGTTTCCCACCGAAAGGGAGCAGTGATGAAAGGTCCGGCTCCCCTTTTGAGATGAGGTTTTTGAGGCGTCACTCGGTAAAGAGTGAGAGTTTCAAACAAAGCCTTTCCGACTCTTTGTTTGTTTGATTCGGTTGATGACATGCACGGTGAGCGAGATGAACAAGACTCGGCGACAAGACTCCCGGGTCATTGAAAAGATTTGTTCGCTGCGAATGACTCGTTTCTGAGTCTTGCGTTACTCACTTTTACTGGGTCATAATAATAAGCACAGCACTACTGGACATGTTTGTGACCTTTTTGTGGTTTATGAGATCATGGGCGCTGGAATAGAGTGGGACGTCGGGATTTTTTCGCACCCCCTCGGGTGTTATGGAAAATCTTTTTTTGCCGAGAACATCTACACCAGGTATTACGGTAATAGTTGTTGGCGATCGCTATTGTTTGCGCCTAAGGCATTCAACCTTCTAGTCCAATCATAAACAACCATTATAAAATTAAAATAATGTCATCTTACATCCGAATTGTGTGTCACTGGTGTGTGTGTGTGTTTGTGTGTGTGTGTGTGTGTGTGTGTGTGTGTTGACACCTGTGCTCTGCGCGTGCCGATGATGAACGCCACTGCTGAGCGGAGTTTCTCGCGCCTCCGTCAAAGCGAAGACCTTCGCTCCACCGCGACGGAAAGACGCCTCCACCGCCTGCTTTTCCTGCACATCCACGAACAGTTGATCGATGTGAGATTTAACAACACTGTTGTTGTGGCAACTGTTATCCAGGCTGTCGTGTCATGCATTCGTTCAGTAGTATGTTATGTATTTAATTAGTAAGGAATCAGTTTCCAAGCTCTATAATTTTGATGCTCCCCCCGGTCCTTGTTAGATTTAATTAATAAATATTTCATTTGAGAAGAAGAGTCTTTAATTATCACGCAACACACCACACTACAACACATGCACACACATGCACATGCTTTTGGGGTGGTGGCTGGTGAAATGAGGCCTCTGCGGCGGAAAGAGGGCATCGCTCATCGGGGAGAGGTTGACGTGCCGTGCTTCCTGCAACAAAGTGGATTTTTATTTTTTTATTTTGGCCATGGACAGGATCGGGATTGACACTTGAGCGGCGCTGACTGGAGCAACAAGGTCTTTGCTCCGCCCGGGGGACATGGACACGGCGGAGCAGATAACACAATAACACACCAGCTCATGGAAAGAGCTGAGACCCAGCGGCCGGGGCATCCGCAGAGCCACGAAGAAAAGGAAGGCCGGGGCAAAGCGGAAGTAAAGTTTTCAAACCGTTTGTAAATAAGCGCTGGGATTCACAACGCCCGGACGAGCGGCGGTGAACTTCGGGGAGGTCGGAGACGGCGGACACCGGTACTGAAATGAGAGCTCTTACAATGCCATCGCTGTTATACAAGGAACCCTTAAAAACCGAAATACTTTATCATTACATTTTTTCTTTCCTTAAAGACGGGAATTATAACCACACAAGTCTCCTCTTCATCATCACTCAAAAAATTCCCTTCAACAGTGGAGACTTCGACATAGTGAAGACTAAGACGGACTATTAACGACCACTGTGCTTAGTGTGATACATAGTCTTCTATCGTAGGGAAACGTACACCATCTTTTATTGAAGCAGCTCCTTGACTTGACTTATTTTCTTGAAGTTAAAGTTTAGGGCTTCAAAGTTTACGGTTTAATACGCTTCAATATTTCACTTTTTTACGCCGGCTTTTTTTTTCCCGTGTGCATCAAGCCGTCGGTCACGTCTTCATAAAAATGTGTTCCGACGAGCCGGGGAACCTGACATCAATGACAATGGACACCGCAGCCTTTTCCCCCCCTTTCGACAAAACAAAAAAAATAAAAAAATAAAAAGGAAAGAAGGAAAAGGACAGAAAAACAGGTCAGACGCTCTCCGGAGGATGTGTGTTACCGAGCCAAAGCCTGAGTGGAAGGGGATAAAAATAACAAAAAACGAAACAAAAAACAAAAAAAAAATATTTACTTTATCTATTATCTTGACACACAAGACATTTCCGATCAGTGTTTACAAGCGAGGTACACAGGCCCAGGAGCCTGGCACACTTCTTTTTGCACTTCTTCTTCTTCTCCTTCATCTTGTTAGCGAGCTTGCCCCGGCCCCCCCGTTTTATTTCTTTTTTTTTTTAGGAGTTGTCTCTCTCTCTCTCTCTCTCTCCCTCCCTCCCTCCCTCCATCCATCTGGAGTGAAATAAGAGCATCACAGCTGAATTGAGTTCTTTCTCTATTGTCTACACGCAGACGGAACGGCATCAAAAAGCCCTTTTCTGCGGCGCTTCCGACCTCCGTGGAAAAGTGTCACAGAGGCTTCCATACAAACAAGGTCGCGGTGTGCTCTGCGGGCGGAACGCACATGGGTTAAGATAGTGAATAGGCCTCATTCCACACCGGGTCCGCTCTCGTAAGGTCGGACCTTTCACTGTCGGATAATTAGAGAGAAGAAACTGAATGGGACAAACATCTTGCCGGAAAGGCCGCGTCATCAAACAAGTTGAAAAAAAACTTTTGCTCCCCATTAAACCCTGGAAACTACTCACCCCGGAACAGCCAATACAAAACATGAGCCTTCTTTTAAATAAATAAATTAAATCGGATTTATATAAACTATTCAAGCGGCTGTGTAAATAATTACCCCCCGAACTCACATTAAAGCAAAATGAAAATAATCACTGAGGATTCAATTAAAGTCCAATTCAAAAAAGTCCAAGGCATTTGGCACAGTTATTATTGAATGTGACTGATTTACTCTTTGCATTCCACCAAAACAATTTGGACATTAGGACGGAATGAAACGGTTGTCGTGAGGATTCCATTCGCCACTCAGAGGCGAGCGGACGCCTGTGACCCTCATTCATCGTTCACAGGAAGGCCCGAATCTCCAAAAGAAATTAAAAAAAAAAAACTTGGAGCCTTTCACCGCCACGAATAGCCGTCCCTTTCCTGGCGAAGCCGGTTCTGCCGGAGCTGCTCTTCTCTCCGGGGACTAATGAGTTCGATTGATTAGCGCAGCTTTGCGATTTTCGATCTTGCAGCACAAGGGCTGACTTGGATTCTTTGTTTTATTGGGTGGAATTTGAACCACCTCCACGGCCGACCCCGCAAGCTCTCACAGCGGCTGAAGTACCCCTGGCTCCGGCGGTTGTTGTGCAGCGTCTTCACGGCTCCGCCTAACGGCTTGTCCGATGGTAATGACATCACTTAACGCCTTAAGAGACGCGGCCTTACTATCCGTTGGCCTTAATTAAACACCTCTGCCTCGGCCGAGTCAAGTCTTGATCAATTACTAAGTCAATACCACGTGGAGATGTGGATTAATTTGTGATGCGAGCTGCTGTGCCAGCGCTCCGTCCATCCCCCACCTCTCCTCCAGGGTCGTCTTCTTCCTCCACCTTTGTTTTCCGACGGATCACAGTCTATCTGCCGCGGAAACGTCCGCTTCAGCGTTGAATTAATTACAACGTGCGCACCAGAGCAGGCTGCATACCGTACGAATAATGATATCGGTTTACTCTCTGTAAGACTTAGGCGATGAATAACAAAAGCGAATAGATTCAGCAAAAGAAAAAAAACGCAAAGCATTTCCGCGACGTGTGACAGTTTGGAGCAAAGTAAATAAGACTCCTGTTTATCTGTGACTCCTGGTGATAGGTCGCACCTTTCCTCTTTGCAAAAGTTTCCCGTCTATCACTTTATTTTCGCATTGTCTCTAAATAATGTCAGAGCAGCAAAGGAATTTCAGTAACAATAAAAAAGCGTTAACACCTCGATAAGCATCACAACGCAAAGTATATTTTCCACAAAATGTGGGAACTGTGTTCAGGACTTGAAGTTCCCCTGCCCTTGAAATAGCACATTCCATGCCAACAGCTGCTGCTGTGCCCTCAGAAATCACTGAGACACTGGGACCCATTATGTGATTAGTCTAGTGGTTGGGATCCAGGGATTCTGATTATCTTATCAGCTTGGTATCACTTTCAAAGAGTGACATTCTTAATTGGAGCTCGGGATGAATCCTGCGCCGAAAGAGGACACTTTCTCCTAGCTATGCGTTTGGTCTTCTCGCCGTTCGATATGAGCAAATTAAGTACATACAAATATGATGTGATTCAATCCTTGCGACAAAAAAACCCCAAAACATTTAAATCCAAGAAAATGCGTCTGTCAACGCAGATAGAATGCACCCAGCACTTCCACCCAGCATGTTGCGTCAGGAGACGTCGGTCATACATATTGAAGCAGGCTGCCTTTGATATGTCAGGTTGAACAACATCAAATGTGTTCATATGTATCATAATTTGGAACGGCTAAATAATACATGCAGGGGCAGTTCCAGTGAGTGAAAAGATGGAAAGGGGAATGATCAATATTTCAGAGTCGGGGCTTTATTTCGCATTGGCAGCGTTGCCACAGGCATGCGTTGCAGGTTGCAAGACTTAAATTTAAAAAAAAATAAAGTTTTGCAGCGTTTTGCCGTATGAGATCGATTTTAAGATTTCACAGCCATGAGCCGCTGACCGCGCCGGAATCATCAAGCTTCCCCTATGCATTCCCTCTATTCTCTCCGCAGTGAAACCGGTTTCTTGCCTCTCCTGATTTTGCAGGGTTTTTCCTTTATTCCCATTCAGTGTCAATGAGAGTGCACAAACCTTTTTTTCCCCCCCGAAATGACATGTGAAGCTTAAGTGAGAAAATTGAGACGGATATGAGGTTTAAAGTAAAAACTTTAAAGATTAAATAATATGATGTAACATTGGAGCCACAGGAAAGTTAAAAGGAAAACGTAACCGTCTCTAACCTAATACCTAAACTTAGCAATCTCTAACGTAGTATATTATTTTACAATTACAAGTTGATAGTAAGTTACACATGTATTAAAATTAAATCAATTGAAGCCAATAAATAAAGTATAACTTTAAAGGTTAGTTAAAAATTGTGATTCTTTTTTTTTTTTTTTTTTTTTTTCAAGCTCTGCTTGAGATAAACTGTATCTCTTATATACATACATACAGTATAACTCTTTATATATACAGTAAATAAACTCATATTTTCCATATGCAAGGATGAAAGTGATAAGAATTGCTCTGCGGGGGGCATAGTCATGGGCCTGAGGTGGAAATGCTCCGACTGCTCCCCACCAAACCGACCCGGCTTCATCCCAGAATTAAAAAAACAACTGAAAACTATTTTCATTTGTCCTTGTCGATTTGGCCAGTCATAAACATGCCACATCGAAATAACCAAAGTTTACTTATATCCGGTGCTCGAAGTGGGCCGGTACTTCTAGGTTTTGCTCTTTGGTTTGCCGGGAGCTTACCTGCCGGTACTCTGTTCTGCCCTCTCAAGTGGACATAATGTGAAATACTGTATATCATATTTTATTGAGTTGGGGCGATTGGTCATGGCATGACGTCATTGACCATATATGGACATGGAGGGGGGATTTCTTTGATTGTGGGCATCCGTGTTTGTGCTTTCTATTTCACACCTTTTTGGTGGAAACAGCTGGTTTCATTGATTATCTATTCCCCCAGTTCTGGTGCCATCGGCTGCTGCCCACGCTCTCCAGTTCAGGCGGATTAGAAAGCGCTCCAAGTTTTAATCGGGGCGGGAGACAGAAGGAAGTGATGCCGTGTTCCAGGGGAACTTGGAAAACTGTGTCGGTAGTCCTCATATTAATATACCGTAACATCCAATCTACAGAGTAGTTCGAAACAACGTTATATGTGGTGAAATAAATAATAATCTATACAAAGGCAACATTGTTCACCAGGCCTGAATGTCTGCAACCATTTTTAACCATTTCTATGAACAAAATAGATCATTGATTGTTGTTATTGGTACTTGCACACAATGCACCGTAATGCATTATGTGTCAGGTCCCTGTGCTCACCGTGAGTGACCACTATGTGGAGGGTGATGATCACATTGCATGCACTGCCATCAACAAACTTGTCGCTCCCCAGATTTTGGACATTTTACAGTTACAGTTACTGTAGCGGAGCTCCCTAGTTGTGTTTATGATCAACAACATCATATTATTTTTGAGGGCTTTAATGCGTGATCGGAATGACAGATAAATAGATCCGGGGTCATTGTTTTATTATTCTTATTTTTGTAAAAATTAAATCCGGGGTTATTTTAGATCGGAGGCTATTCATAGAACATTTGGGGATGAAGGCCCAGACGCCCACTCCTAACGACACCCATGGGTACAACACTAGCTACAGCTAGTTAGATAATTAGTGCTGTATTTAGACAGTCACAGTGTCTTATACAGTATACTGTACCTAACCATGGAATATACGGTATAGTTGGATACAGTAATGAAACTTTAAAACTTGTCTCTTCCTTTGAATATACAGTCATGGTAAACTATTATATTTTTTTAAATAAGAAATGCAAAAGACAAACATTCAATTTAAAGCAGCCTGAATTTTCACTGAAAAGGTGCCAAATATGAGTTTGAGCCTGAATTTAATAGTAATCGTTTGGGCAAGTTGGAGATCTTTTTAACAATGTGTATCATAATAACTAAAAGCTGCTTCTCTGTGTTGGGTCTCCAGGTACAGTTCGCAGACAAGTCCCAGATGACCTGGCAGGTCTGAACGATTCATACCGAACGAGCAAATCGGAGTTGTATTTTGGCCCTTAGCCACTGAGAATTTTCTAAATGAGCAGCAGTATCTTAAAATCAATACTATGACACACTGGAAGCCAGTGCAGAGACCTGAGCATTGGTGTGATGTTTTCACTGTTGTTAGCACTCGAGCAGCAGCGCTCTGAGTGAGTTGCAGGTGTCTAAATGCTGTTTTGGACATAATACGCGGAAAAAAAAGACCATTACAGTCGTCAACCTACTGGAAATAAAGGCATGGGTAATTTCTACATTTTATTTCATCATAAATCCTCTAAATCTTATTTTATTTTTCAGGTGATAATAGGCTGATTTTATTACTGACGATGCAGATATTAAAATTTAGATCTGAGCCCATTTCTAACTTGGATTTTAGCATGCAGGATTAAGGAGTTAGGGAGAGTTAGGGTGAGCAGTCACCTTCAGGTTTTCTTATTTGGCATTAAAAGCAAGTATTTCAATTCTGTCTTTATTTAGTTGAAATACATAATGGCACCAATCCGATCATTTACAGTATTTGTTCAATGCGCTGGGGTAGCTGATACATAGGACCATAGTCACTTGGTGAGAGAGCTACTGTATGTAGGTTGGCATGTCATCAGCAAGGTTAAATAAATGAGGCCGGAGTATTGAACCTTGTGGAACTCCACATATGATGTGATTTGTTCGCGGTCACGGTCTTATAAATAAGACCAATTAAAGACCTTTACTAAAAAGTCCAGCACAGTTTTCCAATCAGTCTAGTGGAATTGTTTGGTCGATCATATCAAATCACTTATATCCAGCAACACTAGCGTATAAATTAAAGTCTGTGTTAAGGCATTAGTCATTAAGAAACTTAAAAAGGGCTGTCTCGCCGCGGTGATGGGGCTCAAATCAAGATCGTAGTTGATCAATTTATCGTTGGAGATCAGAGAGTTGCCAACTTGTTGGAAAATTTTCAGTGATTTTGCTTCTGAAGGGTAGATTTGATAAACAAACCTATATCAAATCTACCCTTTAAAACCAAACATAATTAAAAAAAAACTGTGTTTTTGGGCTATGTTTATTTTCGGGTTTTTTTTTTCAAGAGGGGATTAATAATTAAGTTCTGTTTTCAAACTCTGTGAAAAATATGCCTGATAGGAGAGAGCTGTTAACTATTTGCGATAAATCTGTCAAGAAGCAATCAAAAAAATTTTTTTCAACAAAACCCGAAGGCAGAGCATGAAGGCAGCAAGGCGACGGCTGATGATGCTTTTCAGTTTTCTATCATTTTGTAGTCAATGGTACTGAATTATGTGATGTTTACCAAATTACATTTATGTGAATGTTTTGGTGACATAACTTTTCTTGTTTGACACGGAAGTCTCGATGAATTGCCTAACATAATGAATTTTATTAAAGTCAGTGGCCATGAGTAAACCGTCAATGTCAGCGGCAGTAATAAACCGCAGTTAAAGACCCGTAGTTAGAGTCATGGAAGAAGTTGGCAGAGGAACATCTCGGTATAGTAGGAGGGTATTAAAAAATGTAAAACTCCAAATGATGAACACCTTATTTATTCCATTTCTTATCATATTAAGAATGAGAAAGGCTAATAACGTAGCATATGGACACTGATGTAAAACCCTTCGGCGGTGGCAGTGGTGGGGGAGGTCCGCGCCGCCACCAACAGGGGCTCAAGGTTGAGGCAAGGGCAGTCGTGGTGGCAAAGCCTGGGGATATACAGAGGGGAGATATGGACATGGGGGGCAGGGGTGAGGTAGGTGAGGTTTTGGGGAGGGCTGGCTATGACGTAGGAGGAACGGATCGGGGATAGATTTAAAGCCAGCGTTCACCTATTCACCATGTTTTCCATCTAATGTGTAAAACCTCAATGTGGGACAATATGAAAGTATGCCATTTTGGAGCTATGGCGTTTCATGGAAGTTTTCCTCAGAATTGTGGCGGTGGGCAGAAGGGTGATGAGGGGAACAAAAGAGATTGTCCATTTGTAGTTTAACTCCGGACCAGTTTGGGGCGGGCGGCCAGGTGGTGCGTCTCCAACCCCAGAACAGATTAAACTTATCAAAGTAGTTTAGTCCCTTTAAGGTGCAGAGTGATGAGAGCCGTGCACTTCATTGAAGCAGTCTGCTAAACTTATTAACTCCTCTGTCAACTGTTGCTGGTGGTCCACCGATAAATGATTAAATTCCTAATTTTCCTTGTCTGGTGAAAAGGGTGCAGTGAGGTCCTGATTTAGCTGTAGTGACTCCTCTCTGGGAGTAGAATGGGAAGTAGTATGGAAAGTTAGCAGAGAACCAACCTACACCATTTATCGAAGATTTTTGAATATGAGAGATATTCAAAATACTGTAGTCTGTGATGTTTGCTAGTTGTCGTGTTTTGTGAGAAGAAATCGATAAATCTAACAACACTTTAAATCGAAATAACGGGTTTCAATTATACTAAGTTGAAAGGGGACCTTTTACGAAAAATTCCATTTTTACACAGCTTGTGCCCATACATCTGGCTCTCTGATGGACCTGCCTACACACAAACTGTGAAATAAGACAACGCAGATAGTTTTTTTGTGAGCTGTCTATTTCACAAAACATGTGGTGAAACAAGCCGTTCAGATTTACCCTTCTCTCACTTCCTCCATCACATGGGACTTCAGCAGAATTATATCCACCCTCCATCTGAGTAACCCAGCCCATGGCTAGAGAATAACAAGCGCCCCAGTGAATTCCTCTGTTGGCTTACAGACCAGCCCAAATCATTTAAAAGAAAAATGAATTAATAGCAACTGTTCCTGGATGAATTGCAGATGAAGGAAATCTAAGTATTTGACAAATAATTCTGCTGTGTTTATAAAAAAAAAACAAAAAAACTTGTACTTTGACTGCATAGGCTGCGGCACATGATTCACTCTCCAAATCGTGGGCCGCAGCACTCTCCCCAACATGCTTGGAGCACGGCAACGAAAGTCGGAACAAAATTCTAATCTAGATCTAATGAGTGACGATTCGGCAACTGTATTGCTTATTTCTGGCCTCAAATCTGTTCAGAAACAGATTTTGGTGGACTTGATGAGGTGAAAACAGGGAAAGTTTATGGATTGAATACAACGGAACCTGGAAGCCATACTCAAAACCCCATTGGCTCACAAAACCAGGAACTTGTGCTCAAACCCCATTGACTCACAGAACTAGGGGCCTCAGGAGGGTGGAGCCACCAATGGAAGGAGAGCGTCCTTGAATGCGATGGTTTAGAGTCATGTAAGAATGGCTACAATGCATAATCTGAGTGGTATTAAATGAGCATGCATCGAAAGTATGCATCGAATCAGTGAATAGCTGTTGATCACATTTTTAGACGTTTGTGAACACAATTAACACCTATATAAGCAGAATTTAACAAATTTCCTCCAGCTTCAATGTGGGCTTTGTTATCGACTTCTGTTATAGGTAGATGAGCTGTTTGTGGGTCTCATTTGGATTCCATGAACTAATGCTGTGTAAATGACATACGCATGCACTGCACACACCTGTATCCCACATGTCTTACCCACACAGTAAAGCATATCACCCACTGCAATAAGAGGATGTGTGGCATTCTGTTTAAAGAGAACTAAGGGGCTAGCCTTGCCGGATTTATTCCATTATACCTTTGAAGTTCAGCCCTGTCACTCCTCGGTCTTTACAGACTGTTTGGTGGAATCACGTCCATACATGACTTCAAAAGCCTCGAAGTTAAAGGAAAAATATAATTAAAGATCACCAAGGTAGAGCTCAGCAGTTTTTACACAGGCGACAGTAAAAGCAGGGCTATTTGCTGATGACTCTAAGGGTAATACTCCATTTACTATAGCTTTATTTCATCATCAACAGAAACCAAAAGCAGGAAGCCTTTAAAAAAGACTAATGATGAGTTATCAAGTTATCTGATGATGTTTTATTCACAGGGTCTTCAGACAATTTCTCCTTTCTGCCTGGGAGTGGCAGGAAAAGTGTGCAAATGCTGGAGTGGCAATATATTGTGTTCATTAATACGCTTGAGTTATGTATTTTCTTTAACTTATTCCCGGAATGGGGTAATAAATCTCCATTTATCTCTACGCCTTTTTATCACGACAACTGAAAACAAGACAGTAGCAGGCAGCAATAAATCTCATCATTTTAAGTGATGAAAAGTTACGTCTCTTTTTGGAGGTTCGGCTCTTTACGGGTAACTCAGTAAAAATATTTGTTCAACTTTAATTCTGTTAAAATGATCTATTTAGGAAGAATGAAAAGTGTTAATCATTCCCATTCAATATGCATTATCACATATCACAATCACATCATTATAATCCCCGGTAATAATATTCTGGGATCGGTTCGGGTGTCATCGCCTCTGCTTGGGGCGCATGCGTCACCCGCGGCCCAGAGCGCTCAGCTCACTTTTCATTTGGGGTTCGTGAGTCGCTCCGGCCAGACACACAGGCTGAACCGAAACTCGACTATCACGAAAGGTTACACCAACCGAATCAAACAAACGATGAGCCGGACAATTGAACAAATCTTCGACCCGTCTCACTCGTAAAGATGCATCACTAATCATTTCCTAACCAATGATAGTCTACCCTTTGTTAGTAATTTGTTTTGGATATAATGTGTATTTTATGAGAGAATTTGACTGACATACAGTATAACACACGAACTGAGTGGAAATAGAAGAAATGTCAGAGAAAGAGAAGATAATGGTGGTGATTCTTGACAAAACCTTCTTCTAGGGCTATTTGCGAAGAAAACACACGGTTCTCGATTGGTGGTAGGGTAGGGTTGGTAAACTTAAATGAATAATGCATAGAAAACGAAAGCTGCAGGACGCAGTGTTCTAGTGTAGATGTGTCCAACAGGTTATGGAGCCGCACTAATGACGCAGCCCGCAGCGTATCGACAAGTCTAGTGTGTGTGTGTGTGTCTGTGTGTGTGTGTGTGTCGGGGGGGTGTTGCGCAGGCTGTGATGGCTGCAGCTGACAGCTATCGACTGCTCGGTTTGAAGCACGGCCCTCTGTTAGTGTGTTTGTTAGGGTGTTTACCATGTGCTGCCTGTTGACATATGGAATATGTCGCACAGGAGCCGAAATATGAAATATTAACCTGTGATCATTCAGGTGTTTTCAAGCATTGGGTTGCGATTAGTGTGATATATATATATATATATATATATATATATATATATATATATATATATATATATATGTGACCCACCGCAGCAAAATCCGCATTGTCACGCATTTCTTAAATCTCCATGGGCCGCCAAATAAGTTGAAAATACCTCTCTAGAAGGAAAAATTTTACAGATTTGCATTCCTTTGTCAATTCCTTTGTTTGATCGATCGTTTCCTTTAAAGCGACCGTCCAGGTGAAGATAATTCCTCCATATTCCATGTAATGAGAAGTCACAATGTGAATCCGTTTTGATAGAGTTCAACCTTTTAATCTTACGTGTTTTACATACACCTGGATACAATGTTGTGTAGGCGACGTATACCAAGGAAGAAGAAAAGCTGACGTCTCTTCCGTAAACAAGATGAGGATCCTTCGGTTTCACTTGTCTGTGAAACATTCATCTCGGTGTTGTTATAGATTACGATAAGCGGGTGGCGGAAGCTCTTAATCATATCGCGGACCTTAATCTGACCAGTGCAATAGATCCAAGCCAGTGTAAGCAGCGTGTACTGGATTTCATTTTCCGTGATGATAGTCAGTTCTTCGACACGATGCCAAGAACGACAGTGATGCTGAATCTGATACCGTTATCCTGGACTTGGAGAACATTTCAAACAGCAGATTTCAACCTGAATGTGACAATGAAACAGAATATTTTCAAGAACCACCTGAGGAGACCGAGGACACGCCCGAAATTGATGATGTGATGTAGTATGTTGAGGTTGGTGATGCAGATTATGAACAAGGAGCAATGGACAAGATTCTCAAGTTTACCTGCAAATGCGGCCAGGAGCAAAAAGAAAATGAAAAGAGACCCCAAACAGGCTATCAGGGTTTAGCTGGGGTAGGGTTGGGGTTAGCCAATATAATAACTCAAAGAAATTTTGTATTATTTGGGATACACACATTTATATATTAAATGACACACCGAGGCTGACAAACAAAGATTAATATTATTGACAGACTGTACATTTTGTTGTGTTTTCCGTACTTTAAAAATCCTTAATAATTCCACTTTTATAAAATATGTATGTTCTTACTGTTAAATAAAAGCTTTTTTTTTTTTTTAAGATGTTGTGTGTCTATGACGCTGTTCAGCATTCCCTAAAAATACCAGAACAATGTAGAGATTGTTCATTTCCGCAGGGTATCAAGTGAAAACCTTTGAGGGTGATTATCTCAGAAACACAGTTTGTAACACCCTCATCATTAACAAGCCATAGCTTTAAAAAGATTTGCTTGATTCACACAAGTGAATCAAGCAAATCAAATTCACACTTGTTTTGAAGCGTGAAAAGATAAGTCAAATGGCACCAAATGTACCTAAAATCTTTTATATATATATATATATATACATACACATACACACAGTATACAGTGTTTAAATATCTATATAAATGTAAATATAAAATCCTAATGAAATCCTGATCAATACCATTTGAGAAATAAAGATTTTATATCCAGCAGATTATATGGATTTTTCATTTTAAATCATACAAGACATGCTGTAGTGCTTAAACTTCGTATGTCACACATATATTTTGTTTATATATATATATATATATATATATATATATATATATATATAAACATATATACACATATTTATGCAGTATATATATATATATATATATATATATATATATATATACATACACACAAAATATGTGTATTTCTTTAAGAAAAAGTAATTTCAACAGAGAAAACCTTTGTGCAGTCCTGCAGACAGCTGCAGTGTGTGTTTTAACAACCATTGAGATAAATAAGTCAGTTCACGGCCAACACCGTCCGGGCATGGTGGATTTGCATACCTCTGCAACGAAATAACTTATTACAGGAGCCCGCCACACTGACAGTGCTGTCGATTTCAAGCTCTGCTGAACACCTGAGCCTAACAAAAGGTGCTGCTTCTGGAATAGCGATGCAATTTAGGATATCATTTTAAATAAAAGAATACAGCGTGGCAGATTTGTGTAGATTTTAAGCCGTTTGGATGTGGGAAACGCTGATGTTAGAACATCTGAACGATCCAACAAGCGCTAACTCAAAACTATGTTTTTACGATTTTTTTTTTCAGTTTGAGGTCATAAAATGTGTTTCACAAACCAAAAAAACTAGGAGAGCTCTTCATTACATCTCCTAATGACATGGACATATGAGCCGTATGAGATTTGTTTGTTGTCTTACAAAGTAATGTTACAAAGTTACGCATTAAAGTAATAACATTCCTTTTTTGTTGTAACAAGTAAGTTAACACGTTCGTTTTGCAACTGAAGTACAGTAATCAGTTATTTAGTTACGTTTTAAAATAAGCAATCCGTCACGGTTAAAATGTATTTTGGCGTTCCTTTTGTTGGCACAAAAAAATAATCATTTAAAATCCCGGACACATTCGCACCTTCTGCTCCAAGTTTTGGACGCTGCCGCTCCATCCATCCCCGGGTGTGTTTACAACTTAAGTCCAACCTCCCCACAAAGGAGGGGGCGGGGCTTCTTTCTATAGCAATAAACGTGATTAGCTAGAGATGAAGGGTCAATAGATCTTATGGGCCTTACGCAACGACGGTAGATTCGGTACATTCTAAGGTAGACGTGCAGTCTACTCACACCCTCTGGACAATATAACCTAACCAACATGCACAGGAATGACAAAGGGGTTTTAATTTTGGTAACACAAAAGTACTCTAACAAGTTACTCTACTCAGTAGGTGTACTGTGTATTGTAGCGAGTTACTTTTTAATGGCAGTAATCTTGTCATCTAACAAGTTATTTTTCTCAGGAGGCTACGGTGTATTGTAACGAGTAAGTGGCCGTAATCTTGTAATGTAAATATAAAGTTACTTTTCAAAGTTATGTTACCCAACAATGTTTGACACTCAATCTGACGGTAATTGTATGAATTGCTCCATCCTTCAGGGGAGGAATTTTCTTACAAACACGAATATATATCATAAAATGAAGAATATTTTTTCTGGGTGGACTTGCCACGGGCATACTGTAGAAGAAATACGTTAGCACGAATACTCTTTTGAAATGAGTATTCGTCATTGTATTCTTGTCCAAATGTGCTTTTTTTCCCTTCCTTTTCAAATGCACAAGTTGGAGTTGGCTCCAACTAATGTGCAAACACACCTACTTCAACTCCTCGAAGACTTCTAATCATTCAACCTTGGAGTTTAGTGTGGTTGACATAAAAGGACGTCATTGGTATTGATGTATTTGTTAATGTTTTCCAGCTTTGGAAGTTAATGTGTTCATACAGCTTTAAGTTAATTGTATAGTCTTTCAGGGATATGAGAAATTTGACTAATGGCAAAAAATAATGATTGATTGAACATGATTGTACATTTCACCGTTGTGGTACTATTAAAGGTTTATCTTATCTTATCTTATCTTATGATACAGTCATGGATGATACGGGATACTGGTATTTCTAAATCTTTCCTTCTCTTCCGATGTACCCCTACATCAGTTTTGTATAGATACATCAGAAATTATGAATTAATTAATAAATAATGCTATATATAATTTAATAATTGTATATACTTTATAAATTTTATATAAGTTAATGTTTGGACTCTGCAAATTAATTGATAATATATGGTAATTAAATGGAGTATGGAATGTACCAGCAGAGGTAGAATATCAAGGCGTAGATAATAACCATATGCACATTGTGGTTTTTAATGACCTCCACCCATCACCTTATGGCCGTGATCGATCCCGTTCCAGTGCGTTGATTTTACTTCAAGTTGTTATGAAGGACTTTCAGTGAGAATCAATGGAAATGTGGTTCCCTATACATCATGTGGAGCACTGGATGTGGCCTTCATATCGGAGCTTCTCTCAACGGCCACTAAAGCAAGGCCAAGGCCAACGGAGGCATCAATCACTACACACTGGCTCATCTCCCCAAAAAAAACCTGCACGGGCTGCCACAAGGAAAGGAAAGATGGAAAAGCAATAATAATTTTATTTCAATATGGCAATCACATCAATGGAAACATTGTATTTTTGCACCTTAACACTGTGCAAACAATGCGTGATATGTGCTGATCTTGAGGGTAGACATCTTTTCCTGAAAGCACTATGTCCCTATAATGGCCATTATCACTATGGCTTGAATGCCTATAAATGAGCAAAATTCTCATAATTTACCTAAATGAATGTGTAGTTGTCGTGTCAGAGGTAAGGGCAGTACTTTGGTGATAATGTCCTCCACATATGATTCCTCACATGGATGCTTCCCCTCACACTGACCCCTACCGGAAATAAATAGCGCACCCTCAAAGCGCAAGTTGAAGTTAAATAATATATTTAGGTTTTTATGGTTCTGTCTTTGACCTTTTTTTGGGGGGGGCTTTTATTAAATGTACCTTTGTGTGGTTTTAATTTTCTTTGAGTGTGTTTCTTTGTGTTATGCCACGTGCCGGCTTGTAAAGCAAAAAAAAAGTGCTGTAATAATTACGTTTTACTTACGGATTTACATAAGTTGCTTCTTCACTTCGTTTTTGAGATGAGGTGAGATTAACTTTTTTACAAATTGAAAGTGTTTTGCATGGATAGTATAGAAAGGTATTACATGTTTTTCATCATTAAGATATTTGGGTGCTTAAAAATCTGAATGACAATTTAACTTTTAACTGAACACTTATTTAGGATGTGTTAGGATGTTTTCTAGGATGTGTTACTGAAAACCCTACATTGATTCAAGTACATGTATAATATTTAAGCATAGGACCCCTAATCTGTAGGATTATTCCATATTCAATATTTCTCTCCTCTACTTTCTGGAATGAAATATCCACTTCAGGCTAACTTGAGACCCTAAAGAGTCCACTTCTGAGTGTTGTGTCTGCCTCATTCACAAAATAAACTTGGACAGTCTCCTTCCCCCTGCTGTGACCCTGAACAGGAACAAGTGGGCGAATGAATGAATAAATAATCCCTGATGCCATGTCGTTAATAATTTATGACAAACAGCATTGACCCGCCTTCCTCAGAATCGCCTTCAATAATAATCTAGCAAAAGCATACCAAGCTGCTCATATGAATAGCATATGCATATGCATATGCTATTCATATCTGACATTTCTTAAATAGTGTAACCACTTACTTTATATTCTGTACATGTTAATATTGTGATGAACACAATAGAATGTGTGAGTTACTGTATCTGAGGAAAAGTATAGATGCAATAAGTATATGTTTATTATCTATTTAGAAAGAAGTTGTTTCCAATCTATAATCACTAATAGTTGAAAATTCTTCTTTAATAAAACAGATAATGCACAGCATCTTTAAGCTGTACAAAAATTTACATTCTTACAGTAGAATGTAAAGCACATCACAGAATTTAAAACTAAAAAGGCAAAACATGAAGCGAAACAAACGCCGTTTAAAATATATGTTTCATATTTTCCACTGTGGGTCCTGGGCACTGTGCCACAAAAGGCAGATAACTGGTTTATCACGTAAATATGCCACTTATTATGGGATGGATACGGCCCATTCTCGAGCATGCCCCCAGAACTTATCCCGCGATAACAGGCTGGAGAGAAAAAAAAATTAATGGGATTTCTATGCAAAAGAGGGATGAAAGATGTTTCTTTATTCATAAAGATATACTCACAAGGTACTGAATGATAAGAGGTGAGATGCTCAGGCCAAACGTCAAGTCCAGCCCAGTGCTGCAGCTCCTGTCTAAAGGACACTTGAGGATGAATATTGAGGTTTTAAACCATGCACGTATGGTGCATTGCCGCTTTGCTGTTCAATGCAGTGGAGATAAAACACCCAACTCACATTTATCTCTCCAGTTTGTTGCATGGTTCTACATTCAACACTTTATTTGCTGAAATTTAGATGATGGGAAACCCACTAACGCAGTGTTTCCCAACATTTTTTTCTACCACAGCACCATTTTCGCAATTCAATAATCCCACAGCACTATACGAATATCCTGTTAACGTCCCAAACCCATAAAACGGTGCTTATTAATTGATATGGCCAACTCATAGTTAGTGTTGCAAGACTACTCGTTCGTATCGAACAAATCTTTTTAATTATTCAGGATTCACGAGTCACGCCAACAAAAGAGAGAATCTTCGACTCACAAACTCAAAATAATCACAGAGGACTGAATTAAAGGTGTCGGACACAATTCAAAGAAAGGAGAAAGGGGTATGCAGCAGCTAGGCTCCGTGCACAACAATCCGCACGAATGTAAATAACTGGCATCATGACATCAACATGCGTTACGCCCACTCGCTCGCTGTGAATTCTCCGGACAATCACCTGCTCTGTTCACACGTACCGCTCAATCGGATATTACGCAGACTTTGTATGAGGGTGCTGGCTAGGTAAAGTCTGGGTAATGTCTGGGTCAAATGTTTCGGACATTTGCATTCACACATACAGCTCCTCTGGATTATTTCAGGGCAACTGCAAATTAAGAAAACACATGTAAATAGTCAAAACACAAGCAAATTATGAAAAACACAAACGCATTAACAGAAACCGAGACCACAATAACAGAAACTACAACCGCAAAAACCACATCATGGACGTGAGCCACACTGGATGCCCTGATTTATCTGCAATAAAAATATATTGAACAAAATAATTTTGTGTCTGTATTTATATATAAGAATGTATACAAGCAACAACCTGGAACAGAACAGACCAGTCGCGTCAAGCGACACCACTGTCCAAATTCCCCATCTGCTTCCTCCATGCAAAAAATAAATCGAAAAAAGCAACTTTTATCTCAATCCACAGTTTTTATTTAAGCCATTTAAGTGTGATATTCCAGAGACCCACCAAAAAGATTTGAATTGTTCGCAAACCTCACCACACTATCACAGAGCCGGTAGAAGCTGCTTTCCCTGGAACATCACACTTAAATGGCTTCAATAAAAACTGTGGAATGATACAAAAATAGTTTTTCTTTACTAATTGCATGGTGGAAGCAGATGGAGGATAATTACAGAAACAAAATTATTTAGTTTAATATATTGTAGCGTTGGGGGGTACCTGAACGGATGGAGAAGAATGGCGAGGAGACAATGATGGGTTCGCTAGCTCAACTGAGGCCGGTTTCATTTTCTTGCCACAGCAACAGCTTACCCCAGGTTGAGGTGTCCCCGGTAACAAAATGAAACAGGCTGGCTACTCACTGGCTCTCAACTTGTGTCTTGTCGCTACCTGACTTCCTCCCTCTCATCTCCCTCCTTCTGCCCAGACACACTTCCACTTAACTCCCAATTATCCCACCCCAGAAGAACTTCCGAGCCAATTACCCACGACGGTGGGTAACACCTCCCTTACCCACAACACCTCCCTCAATAAAACATTGCAAAACAAGAAAAGATAAACAGGAACTCATACCCAGCATTACAATATGTGACCCACTGTGGGTTTTAGGTACATTTGCTACCCTTTTTACTTTGACTTTTTTTCACATCATTTGAAAGTGGAGAATGAGAGCTTCAAAACAAGGTGTCAATATTTGGTGGCTTGTTAATAATGAGGGTGCGGCAAACTGTGCTTCTGAGATAATCACCCTCAAAGTTTTCCCCACACTTGGATTCCTTCAGCCAGCTCCCAGAATGCAAATGGATTTGAGGACCATCAAAGGCACATGTCTACTTTCTACATGTCCATTTGACACCCTGCTGAATGGGGCAATCTCTGCATTGTTCTTGTGTTTATAGAGAATGTTGAACAGCGTCATCAACACACAAAATCTTTGTTTTTCAAAAAGCATTTATTTATCAGTAAGAATATGCATGTTTTATAAGAGTGGAATTATTTACAATTTTAAAAGTGCGGACAACACAACAAAACACTGGTATCTGCACCCCGAATGACCGTAATGTCCAGGTTATCAATGAATGCAAGTATGTACAGTCTGTCAATAATATTGGTCACTGTATATCAACCTCGGTGTATCATTATATATATAAATGTGTGCATGCAAAATAACTGCAAAGTTCTTGGAGTTATGTTTGTTCATAATATTGTGTTGTTCATAATCTGGCTAACCAACCTCAACGGACTTCATCACCACATCAGCTTCTTCCATTGTAACAACAACGGGTGTATCGCCGGTCTCCTCCAGTGGTTCTTGAAATTATTCAGTTTCATCCTCACATTCAGCTTGAAAATCTGCTGTTTTAAATGTTATCCAAGTCCAGAATTATGCCGATATCAGATTCAGCATCGCTGTTGTTCTCGGCATCGCTGTCGGAGATTTGACTATTGCAGAAAATGCAGTCCAGTATGAGCTGCTTACACTCACTTGGATCTATCGCACTATTCAGCTTAAGGTCCGCGATATGATTTATAGCTTCCGCCACCCTCGTCTCGTAATCCATAACAACACAGAGATTATAGATTTGACAGACAAGTGAAACCCAAGGCTTCTCGTCTTGCGCGCTATCCATTAGTTTACAGAAATGACGTCAGCTATTCTTTTTCATGAGTTACGTCACATACACAATGTATCCAGGTGTGCGTAAAACTAGTATGATTGAAAGGTTGAACTCTATTAAAACGGTTTCACATTGTGACTTCACATAACATGGAATATGGAGGGATGATCTTCACCTGGAGGGTTGCTTTAAAGGAAACGATCGATCGGCGTTCACGCCGTTCAGCGTCTCGGTAAGTGAACTGTTTTTCCCCATGTAAACGAATGAGAATATTTAACTTGACGGTTTAACATTTATCTACTATTTATGAATCAAACTCTGTTTTGAAAATACGTTAAGTTAAAGAAAAAACCCACAAAGGACACAAATTTCCCTTCCAGAAAGCTATTTTAACTTATTTGGCAGCTCATGGAGATTTCAAAAACGCGCAACAATTCGGGAATCGTTGTGGTTGGTCACATATTTTATTGCAGATAAATCAGTGCATCCGGTGTGGCTCACTTCCTTAATCGTGTGTCTCACTTCCATAATGTGGTTTTGCGGTTGTGAATTCTGTTAATGAAGTTATGTTTCCCGTTAATGCATTTGTGTTTTTTGTAATTGGCTTGTGTTTTGTCTATTTGCATGTGATTTCTGAAGTTGCAGTGTGTGTGCAGTGCAGTGAAAGAGATGTTTTGAAGCATAGGGAGTGAGAGTGCATTTTCTTTTCTCTTTTATTATTGTTTTACTATGCCATTTCAGCAAATAAAATTGCCTGTTTAATCTGTCATGCCCCTTATCTGGTAACAACTGGAAAATCTGGCCTTCAACATAATAAACTGTAGTTGTACATTTATAGATAGGTTGTAGAATTTGGACCTAGCTCTATAATGATGAAAAAACAAAGAAAGGGAGGGGAAAATATGAAGAGCTCAAGCCCTGTTTGGCCATAATATAAAGTCAGTGTCCATGGTAAAGGTTAGCTCGGCCGGAGATGTAATCACTATTTCTGAAGGAGTAAAGTAGAACCAATATGTGTGGCAGCACTGTTCAAACACAGCTTTGTCACTGAGCTGTGGAGATATTTTATAAAACAACACTTCAGCTCAAGGTTTTTTTGTTTGTTTTTTAGCCCCTGCTTCACAGTGAATGTTCTCTCCACCATATCAGTTCACCTGAGGCATTGGAATAACACACAGTAAACAAGACTGTAGCAAGACTTTTTTTTTCAACGTACTGAATGTACACCAACCAGCCACAACATTAAAACGGCCTGTCAAATAGAGTGTACAGTATGTCCCACTCTTGCCGCAAAAATCTGACCCATCGAGGAATGGATTCCACATGACCTCTGAAGGTTTCCTGTGGCATCTGGCACCAAGATGTTAGCAGCAGATCCTTTAGGTCCTGTAAGTTGCCAGGTGGGGCCCCCATGGATCGGGCTTGTGGTTCCAGCACATCCAACAGATTCTCGATCAGATTGAGTTCTCGGAAATTTGGAGGCCAAGTCAACAACTTCAAAATCTGTCATGTTCCTCAAACAATTTTTACAGTGTTGCAGGACGGATTATCAACAATGTTTAGGTAGGTATTATGCGTCAAAGTAACATCCACATGAATGCCAGGACCCAAGGTTTCCCAGCAGAACATTGCCCATATTTTCATCCTGGTGCCATCTCTTCTCCAGGTAAATGACACACAAACACACCCTGCCATCCACATGATGTAAAATAAAACACCTGGGTTGCATGGGCAACCACAGTTTCCTGAGGAGGGACCAGATCTAATAACTCATAACTCATGGGACGGATTGTCAGATCAAGTAATCCAATCAAAACACTCTGCATACACACTATAAAAGGCAGAGAAGGTGACTACCCCACATTTCTGTCCCGCTCCCACGGGTATACATACGTATATTGTGGCTCGACTTCCTTTTCCTCCTCTTTTCGCTGCTGAGCGCCGAGGAACGAAACTGTACCAAAGCGAGTAATAGATCTGTGCCCTCCTCAGGGAACCGTGGTTGCCTACGCAACCGAGATGTTCTCTATCCCAGGGTCTGCAATCTATTACTCATGGGACCGTATACCATCACACGATGATCACCCGAGGGAGGTTCACGTAATAACGAACCCACCACTGGCCGTGTCTTTCCCAGACATGTCAATGGACGTGTGAGGAAAAATGCTTATAGGATACTTTCGGCAACACCTCTATAATCAGGTCTGTGCACCAAACACACAGGTGGCAGTGCAGACAGAGTCACGTCCAACATGTAAAAACACACAAATGTGTGCTCCAAGCTCCAAGATGCTGCCTGACATAACACAGGCAGACATGCCCCCACAATGCCCCCCTGAAGAGGGCGCAAGGGGAGAACACTGCCCTGCTGGCGTGTGCGCACAGCCTCTGAGGAACCTCTAGTAACAGACTCATAAAAGGCCAAGTTTATGGCTTCCACCTGCCAACCGCTCCTTGGACCGGGGTCTACCCTTTGCTTGGGTGCCAAAGCATGCAAACAACTGGTCCCCGCACTGAAAGCCCTTAGTGTGGTCCATATAACACTGCAGTGCCCAAACCGGGCGCAGAATGTTAAGCCTGTCCTGCTCCCCTGACTCAAAAGGTGTTGGAGAGAAAGCCGCTTACTCATTACCTGACTCTGAAGGAGTGTAAATGACCTTTGATGAAAGAAGCGTTAGGACCCATGACCACTTCCTCACCTCCACCCATGCACTGTATGCAGGATGGGTGGTCTGACAGTGCCTGCAACTCATCTACCCGTTTCACAGAGGCGAGCACCAGCAGCAAGACCGTTTTCAGGGAACTTATCTTGATGTCTTCGGTGTGTGGGGGCTTGAACAGCAAGACTTCCAATTAGTCCCAAGAATGGATTAGGGTTGCCCGTGCTGGTCACAGGCGTCGCATGCCCGCCTTAAAGCAAGACGGCAGTGCCTGACTGCCTGTTGTGAAGCCGTCCAAGCCCAAATACAGTAACATGCAGAAATAGCCAGATAGACCTTTAGTGTTCCCC
The DNA here is from genome assembly GCF_960531495.2 of Zeus faber. Lineage (NCBI taxonomy): Eukaryota > Metazoa > Chordata > Actinopteri > Zeiformes > Zeidae > Zeus > Zeus faber. The sequence continues at coordinate 16,665,417 of NC_137204.1, forward strand.
TCAGCAAACAGTTCTGGTAGGAATTGCAATATTAGATCTATAGGGCAGTCGGAGGGGGTGTGTCCCCTGGTTGCACCATTGGGCAAAAATACGCCACCTCAGTGTGGACTGCTCTGTATAATGGCAACCACCACATTTGAGAGGCCTGATGCCAGATGCTTCTCCCTCTCTGGCAACAGGCCAAAGGCGCCATAGGCCCGGGTGTGGGTGCTAAATCATTTCGCGCACTTCCATGAGTAGGTCCCGCAAAAAGGGAGATCTTCCACGTGGAGCCCACACTCATGTCCCAGAGATCAGCGAAGCATGGGCGGCTGGGCCAATAATGGGCCACCAGCCGCAGCACCAGGTTGTCCTCCTGCGCCCTGTCCTAGACGGCTGAACGATTGACACAGAGGAAAGCATACAGTGGCACTTCTGGCACTCGTGGGCCAAAGCGTCAACGCCCAACGGTGTATTGTCCCCCCCAAGGAAGAACCTTAACGTGCACTGTGTCATCTCTTGCAATTCAAACAGGTCCACCTCCACATGGCCGAAACGCCTCCAGAGTTGTACCATCACCTGGGGGTGAAGGCGCTAGTCTGCCACCCGGTGGTTCCCACTGGACAACAGATCCGCCACAGAGAGAGGGATGGTCAGAGCTTCCTGGCGGGGGCTCCAGTGTACAATTCTCCATCCAGCATGGACACAGCCGTGTCCGGGAGTGCTGCGGTGGGGAGGCCCAACTTTCTGGCCATACACTGGGAGACCTCCAGGAGCTCTGCCTCCAGCAAGGACAGATTGGAGCTCAGCCAGAGACTTGGGAGGCTCTCCTCCTCGTCCGCCTCCCCGAAGCATATCCCCCGCTACGTTTCCTCCGGGATGTAACTCGGGAAGGAGACCGGTGGGGTTGTAGGAGCCGGGTTAGCACTAGAAGGAGTAGTGGTGCCAACGGGACCAGCTCGTACACTAGTGCTAGTCAGGGGAGCCGGCTCATCCTCTGGCATCTCTCTTCTGTCGGTGTCCTCATCGCACCAGCACATCGCCCGTCCCCTGACAGTAAGCAGAGAGAGCTGGGCGCAGGCCGGGCACTCCACGGTGTCCTCTAGGAGTGCCGTCTTGGCGCGCTGCCTACCCAGGCACCCGCTGCAGAACTGATGGTGGTCGCCTTTCTTGTGGTGTCCACAGTCCGGGCAAGACCTCCTTTATGCCATAACTATTATTAAATGCTATTTTTTTCAAGAAGGAAAAAGTAGGGTTAGGTAGATATAAAAAAATTAATGTTAGAATATACTGCCTCATGGAATGATACTTGGAAGTGGAAGTCGAGCCGCAATATACAGTATATCCGCAGGAGCTGATATTTGTTTATTTAAATATTGTTTTATTGTTTTTAGACCAGCAATATCCAGTCCAGAAGTAAGGGTCTGTACCTTGGCAGCAGGCCAAAAAATGTACAATACTTACTTTTTGTAAATTTTAGATATTATTTAGAGAACGTGTTTAAGTATTATTTACTGTTTAACTGCACTATAGAAGTTCAAATGTGTACTGTCAGTACCTGATTTTTGTAATTATTATTTATTGTTTATATACCTGCCCTGAATGCTTTTTAGGGCAGGTATAATCAGTCCTATACTCAGTCCTTCAAGTTTCAATGTAAAAGTGATCAAATTGGCAATGGCATTATCTGACTTACTCCCTGTGTTGAAAAAGATTATACGGCCGGTTCAAATATAGACATGAAACACTAACTGCCAAAACTTATCAAGGTATCACAGTGGTGGCCACAAAGCTCTGTTTTAGTGTTACAGTAGCCGAGAGTATCGATCCATCATGCTTCTAATAAATATAATAAAATCGATTTTAATGTAATTCAATTATAATAAAATAAAGGAATAGAATTAATTGATAAAGATAGATTTTTCAAATAATCTAGAATTTATTTATTATTTTATTTTTTATTTGAATTATTCTAATTTTAGATTTTTTTTAATATCTTTTATATTTTAATTTAGTATTAATAAATATTTAACATTCATTTAAATTATAGGACAATTATGTTTATGTTTGTACATCCCAAAGCCCCAAATGTATTTATTTATTTTTATTTTTTAACAGGCTCCAATCCTGAGTGTGTGTGGGAATGGGGGTTTTAACCTGTTGCTTGTTAGACCAACCAACGAGCAACAGGTATGCAGCCACCCTGATCCCAATCACCAAGATCCAGGTCAGGTGTTTCTGCTCACCACACCATCCCGACAACCCCTTATATTCTTACCAAATATAATATATTGCGCTGGTATTCAGGACGGGATATGGTTTTAAACTGGGCTGCAAATGTGTTCTGCTTTCCATCTCACAAGGGACCGAAATATTTGAGGGGCCGTTTGTGTTTCTTGTCCCTAGGGAGGACCAACCCTTACTTACATTCTAAGCCACAAGGTGCTTTTTTAGGGTTGTGAGGCTGAATTCACAATTTCATTTAAAAACAATTATAAACCCCACAAATGTATTGAGGGTAACAGTTATATTATCTGTGAGGTACTTCCCCTTGAAATGCTTTCAAAACATGCAATGGTATAATATCATAATAATCAATACGCATTTTCCTCACTTCATCTATAGATACATTTGAAGTGATTTTTTTTTGCTCCACTTTTCATTATTCAGAAAATACTTATCTTAATCAGGACTTTCGATTTTGATGGATTATGTTGATTTGAAGCCAATAATCCCTCACTTGGTCAATTGGCCAGGAACCACATTTCCAACCGCATTAGTATATTGCTTCGTATACATGACATAATTCACATTTAAGTTAGGAGAAGTGTTATGGTATATTTCATCAAGTCAATATAGGTCTCTGAGGCCCTTATTTTTGCTGAAAATACCACTCCCATTATGCATTTTAGCTCTTCCAACATGCAGGCTGTTCTAATTCTACTGAAGTGACGTACATTACTGTGATGATGTATATGAGGCAGCAACGCCAAACGGCTCGTTTTAGGACATGTTTTCTGAAATAGAAAGCTCACAAAAAACTCACTGGATTGTCTTTTTTCACAGTTTGTGTGTTAGCAGGCCCACCGGAGACCCAAATGTATGTGTATAAGCGCTTAGTTCATAGTTCCCTTTGAAAACAAGAAAATCCCTCTCAGAGAACAAGCAATTCAAATTTTTTCTGGGCTATTAGCCACTATTGACAAGCTATTATATCAAATAAAGGTTGTGGGGTACAGAGCAGTGTTCTCCTAGGTGCTATTTCTTTGTGACCTTGCCTGGTAATAGTATTACTTAACTTCTCCAACCATGCAAACTGCAGCCAGGCGTGAATGGACTCCAGTGGGTGCATTTTAATTGCTTTCTCTTCTTTATGGGTATATTGGGTAGAAGTAGTGTGTGTGTGTGTGTGTGTGTGTGTGTGTGTGTGTGTGTGTGTGTGTGTGTGTGTGTGTGTGTGTGTGTGTGTGTGTGAGATTAGGGGTTGAAAGCACAAGCAAAGACGGTCAGATGAAAGCTACTTCTCCCAAGTGGTGATGGAACACATCAGTGGAAATGGCCAAAGGGGTAAAAGTCAACCCCACGTCATGTAGAGCAGGGGGTATTTCACATCTCATATAGACTCACACACACACCGAACCATATCTCATGCACAACAAGGGCACTTTTTCAAGCGTGGATTGCACGGGCCATGGATCCAAATAATCCCCATTGAGACCACCAACAACCAATCTCGCCAGCAGCCATCCAGAGAACAGAGCCATCAGCAACACATCCATGTATTCACTTCTCTTTATATGGAGTTATGATTGTTTGAGACCACCTTCCTGTGCATGTTTGAATGGTTAAACTGTTTTTTTACCATTAAAGACAAAGAATGATCAAAGCGCCACATTATCTATTGGTTCATCGCCGTGTTCCCTCCATGGTGCTGGTCGGGATGGACAATCTGTGGAGGTAGTTTGAGGGATCTGAAGTGAGTTAACTTCAGCGACTATAAAGAATATCCCTCTGGACAGTCAGGCTGTTTGAGAAGGAGAGGCTTTGATTTGTAGGTTTGATATCATAAAGCTCCCGAATAAAAAATGTACGCAGCCTGTGAAAAATAAGATAAGGCGTAAAGCGCATCGCAGCGCAAGATAGTAGGTCGGGTGTGTTTACAAGTCGACGGTCTTTGATGACCCAACAACAAAAATAAAAATATACATTAGATGTTCTTACATTAAACTTCAAAGAAGTCAATGCTGAATAGGATGTATTGCACAAAACGATGGATGTTCAAGGAACCGACTCGACACCTTTGAATCTAAAAAGCAGTTGCCCCTCACAGATAAGCAGCTGCAGAACTCGTACAGCGCAACTGCAGAAAGGGGGATTACACTTCCATCGCGAAAATTAGTTTTTATTGTCACTGAATGGAGATATTGCACAGCGTCGCCTCGGACATGGTTAAAGGAATTAGCGTATGAAACAAATAAATAACACCAGAAAAAAAGAAAAAGCCACAATCATCTTTGGAGATCAGGGGGGAAATAAATAAGCCTCATCAGTGAAAGCAGTCGTTAGAGACACTTCGTCCTCCGTCATTCTATCTTTTTTTGTCATTGTTTTTTTTTCCGCCTCCTCCTCTCTGGTGAGTCATTATCATATAGAAGACCTGATCTGGAGCACCATCACGTCTCACTACCGTGCCCTGATGCTATCGCTCGCCACCGCTGGAGGACAATACACAGCAGCGCAGATTACCAAGGGAGATAAGGAGGGTGGATGGAAAAAATGAAAAAATAAAAATAAAAAATACTTCTCCAATTAATCAAGAGTTTAGTGCGGGAGAGACTTTCAATTTAATCTCCCGGAGAAGAATGCCCGGTGTACTTCATGGCGGCGTGTCAGAGTTTAGGGGTTTAAGGGATTGCGGTGCGGGGCTTAGCGCGTCTGGACAGCGGCACAGTTATTGAGTGCACTTGTCCTTGGGGGTCGAACCAGAAGCTTATATCGCGCCAGAGATGAGCGCCACAATGGCCGTCCCTGGTTTTTATATAATTCTTTTTTGTGTGTCGATGGAGACCTGATGGGAATGACAGACAGGATTTTTTTTAAAGATGTGGTGGAAATTAGATTCAAGAGATTTATTTCTCACATGCATAATTGTACAAGTACAACAGCAGTGAAATGAAATTGCAAGAACTCAGACAACTGTGCATATAGCAAAAAAAACTGTATAGCAGTATATTAATTAAATACATTTTAAGTAATGGAATATCAATGTAATAAGAATATAAAGCTATATACAGGGAACAGAGTACCAAGGTACCAAGTTAGTACCAAGTTATAAACAATGCAGTCCGTAGGTCAGTTTTTAAAGCAGTAAAAACTGTCAGTTTTTAAAAGCAGTTTTAAGTATTTATGGTCCATATTGCCTGAGGGAAGAAGCTCCTTCTTAACCTCCCAGTCTTGGTCATGATGGGGCAGAGAGGCTTGCCAGAGGTGCAGCCACAGAAACAGTTTGTGGTTGGGGTAGTAAATGTCCTTAATGATCCAATTTGCCCTGGACCTGCAACCGCCTGGAAGTCCTGGAGGCAGGGCGGTGCTGTCCTGGTGATGCGTTTGGCGCACCAGAACACTCTGTGAAGGGCTTTCTGGTCTTGAGAGCCGCCATTGCTATACCAGGCGGATGAGAGAGCACAGACCCTACCGTTGCAGTGTAGAAGGATTTCCGCAGCGCTGTGTGGAGATATTAAATTTCCTCAGCCACCTGAGGTGATATAGTCGCTACATTGCCTTCCTTACCAGGGTGGTGATGTGTATAGGCCATGCCAGGTCCTCAGAGATGACCACTCCAAGGTACCTGTAGCTGCTCGCTTTCTCCACCGGGGTCCTGCAGATCCTGGGGTGTGGAGTAGATCCTCTGCTTTTACCTCCTGAAGTCTACTACCATCTCCTTGGTCTTGGAGACATTCAGATCTGAGTGGTTATCCTTACACCATGATGACAGCGCCTCCACCTCGTCTAGATAGGCTGTCTCATTGTCCCTGGAGATCAAGCATACCACCACCGTGTCGTCTGCGAATTTCACAATGGTATTGGAGCTGTGTGTGGCTGTGCAGTCATAGGAGTAAAGAGAGTAGAGCAGAGGACTTACACAGAGGGCGTCATCAGTACTCCTATTTGGGCAGTAGGCAAACCGAAGGGGATCTAATGATCACAACACAGGTCAGCGCTACAGTGCGGTAGTAATTTAAGCAGGCTAGGTTGGTCTCCTTGGGTACAGGAATAATGGTGGATGTTTTGAAGCATGTAGGGATGACGGAATGGACCAGGGACATGTTGAAAATAGAGGTGAACACCGGGGCAGGCTGGTCAGTACATTTTAGCACCAGCCCAGAGATGTCATCTGGGCGGGCTGCCTTCCTGCTTCCTCCCTGCTGGGCGCTACTCACTGGTCTGGTTGCCCGCTTCAGTTATGCCAGCGCTAGCCGCAGCACGGGCATTGTGGCCGCTTGCGATTTTGGCCTTGAAATGTGCATAAAAGGTGTCCACGTCAGCCGAGGTTTGCTTCGTCCTCAATAGTCCGTGATCGTCCGAAGTCCTTGCCACATGCATCTGCTGTGGCGGTTGAGCCTCCACTTTGTCCCTGTGCTGCCTCTTAGCCGCTTTCACCGCTTGTCTGAGCTTGTAGGATGCCGCTTGGTACAGTAACATGTCTCCAGAGCTGAGCCCTTTATTGTAGGCAGTGGTAGATGCCTTCAGAGCCCCGCGGAATGTTATAACGACCAACGGTTTCTGGTTAAGGGAGACCTTTCTTATTCTATAAGTATTCCTCTTATTCTATAAGTATTCCACTTACTGTATTACGTTTTAGGAGTCAGTTAGTCGGTCTATTAGAAAGGAATATTCTACTTTTTATTTTATTTTATTTTTTATTTTTTCCTAGGACATATTGTGTGCTATCACCGGGTGCGTTGCATTACATTTCACTGCATATATGTATGGAAGTATGTATATGTATGTGACAAATAAAAAATCTTGAATCTTGAATCTTGGAATCTTGAATCTTGAACCTTAAGTCACCGCAGGAATTATATCGTCAACCAGCTAATGTCACCACTACCGTAAACACATCGTCATCAGAGCTCGCCTGGAACATGTCCTAGTCCACGTGACCCTGCAGTGTGCTTTCTGATTGGGATAATGTGATGATTTTGAGAGTTTTGTAGAATCGGCTAAGTACGTCACATTTTCATTCTAATCTGCGTTTGGAAGTATAATTCAATCATTTGATTAAAATTTGAAATTCCGAATGTGATGCACCAAGTTAAGAGCTGGAGCCATCCAGAACAGCACTTTGAATAATCGTTTTCATCCATTTGACTTTAATGCTCCAGTCCCAGCATCACCGGTGAAAAGTAACAAAGAGCAAGGACCTGTTGACCGTACTGAAGTATCTGTGCATTCAGTTTCAGACTTTCTACTCTTACTTCCCTACATAACAAAGCCAATACCTACAGCATACTTCTTACTATACTACATTACTAACAACTAACTACACATGTTACCTTACTTTTTCTTTTGATAAATAAGGATTTGTACTTACTAAACTGGGATTGATCAACGATGATTCATTAGGTTTAGATCCTCCTAAATTATTATGACCTATTATTATTATTATCACCTATAGTATTTTATTGTAGATTATGACCAGGAGTTCATGAATAGTACATAATGAAGTAGAATAGACTTTGTAAATTAGGACACTGGATATAGCAAATACTTTTACCTTTATTAGAGTAATAAGTAATAAATAAAAGTAGCTAAGTATTTTAATACTCACAGAACATTTAAAAGCAAGTACTCGTATGTTTTTTGTAGAAATATGGCACTAATGGTAAATGTGATAATGGAGTAATTTGGTATGTATTTAAAGGGTATTTGTACTTTGACTTAAGTAAAATGTCTGAGTACATCTTCCACCCCTGCCCAGCATTTATACGAGTGGCCTGCACTCAATAAATTAGAAAACAATATTGACATCCCTAAATAATGGAATCCCCTAAGCCCCAAAGCCAAACCTCACAGACGCAGGACCGGATCTGAGCATGGGCCTCATAGGCGGTCGCCTAGGGCACCAATCATCCATGGGGGCTCGAAGCCAAGAAGATGAAATAAAAATGAAAGAAAATAGAATGATTGGAGAAAATTTTGTGTCAATAACAGCACACCCCACCGATCAACTGGACCCCCCCCGGAACCTCCTCCAGCACAGACACCCACACCCACACCCACACACACACACACACACACACACACACACACACACACACACAATCACACACACACAATCACACACACGCACATTACAATACTAAGATACAGACCCCCCCCAAAAAAAATTGATTGGTATGTTTTAAAATTAAAAATGGATAACAAACAAGGTAAAAAAAGCAAAAACGATAAGTTGTTGCTGGAAAGCTAGATTCAATTTTAAAATTTATTTTGTTGGCTCGTTATTTTGTAATATACTTGCATAAAGATTCACCAGAATGCAGGAATAGAAGTCTCAGGGAGTAACTAAATTTCTTTCTGGGGGAGGACCCTCCGACTAATGTTTTCCCAACGGGGTTGAGTTGGATTGAGGTAAAGTGGAAGCATCGACACACACACACACACACACATACACACACACACACACACACACACACACACACACACACACACACGCACACCACTATCTTAAAGGAGGTGGGAAGTCAATTGACCGAGCATTTAAATTCCCTTATTTCCTTTCTCAAGTGGTGGGTAATTTCAAATGAAAACACTTGACTCTCAGCCAAAAATAACTTTTACACACCGTCCAACAGAGAGATGCGTCGAAACCATAAAGGCTAGGAAAATCCAAAAGGGATAAATCTCCACGCAACAGTACAGGTCTGTAATTCTATTGAGGTTGTAAAACATTCACCTGGCATACAAAGAGCAATGGCAAGAGATTAAAATATTTGCGTCAGGTCGAACAAATAAAGTGCTCAGCCTCTCATAATTATCTAATGATACAAACGATGACAATTAGCAACTCATCAAAACAGTTGAGTAAGACCAAACGGCACACAGAAGACTCCTATAAGATGAGCTGGCAATCCAAAAGTCCACAGCTGAGCAATTCAAATAGGTTTTACAACAAAACACTTGATCGAAAATGATTATTCAAGCCAAATGAACGGAGGGTTTGTAAAGTGGATATATAATAGACATTTTGAGAATGATCTTTGTACATTTACCTTTATCATTCCTGTAAATGTCAATTTGCAGGAATGTTAGAAATCACCATTGTGTGAATATATAGTTTGGGTATTGCAAAAGCAACGACCTTAAGGTCTCCTACAGTTACAAGCTGGCATTTGCAGCTGCCTTAAGCTTGCTGTTTTATAGCAACCACGCTGTAAAGCCCCTGGGTGGAATATTACAACATCCACTTTAAGCCCTCTTTTAAAGACTACATTTACATCGTCAATGCCCACTTCCCACTGAGCTCATCTCTCTCAGCTATTTCTTATTTGGGCTTTGTAGGGTTAAAGAACTACAAATTATACATTACTGTACATTGTCATCCATGAAAATTGTCACGTTGCAGAAACATTTGCAGTGGCAGTTAATCCCTTCCTGCTGTTTGTTGTTGTTTATTCCAGCTACCCTTTGGAAAAGAAATGTAAGTATACTCAATACACATTCTTATTAGATTTCCTATGATATTTCGAAATCCGGGGAGGATGGGGTTTTGTATGACATTTTGTATTAAATTCTCTAGAATCCTTCTATTGTACTGTAGGATCCACAAGGAATTCTAAATGATTTTGTCATAACGGCCAGCTTAACCAGCCTAATCTGGTATCCAGGCTGACTAATTAGGACCAGGCTGATCAGCTAACCATTCCAGCCAAGTTTCCCCTCTAAAGCAACACACCAGCCAAGCCTAGACCAACATGGCACGGTCAGGGTGGTGAGCCATATTTGACCACAACTACACAGACAACATTGACAAGCATTTTGCACCCTTAATATATGGAAGTAGGTTGAAAACGTTCTGCTAAACATTAACGTGTACATGTGATGACTAATATAGAATAACGACTCAAGTGTGTACAATCCAATCCACAATCCATCATCTCCCCTTTTCCACCTTTCTTCTTCAGTTCTCTATTTTATGAGGCCATTTTGCCCAACTCAAAGCTCACAAAATTGTCCACTATACTCTGTGAACAATGCCCACGGGTTATCCAAAATGAAAGAACTTCACATTTTGACACAAAATCTCTTTCCAGTCTTTTTGATGCAACTTTGTCTAAACCCAGACAGGGAGCTTCAAGGACATTTTCACGAAACTGTGTAACAAAAGTAAAATCTGAAAAATAAGATCTTCTGGCAAAGACACCAAAGAGTACACGCTTCAGACTGTAGATGTATCAACCTCATTAATTGGCATTCATGCCAAATTCATTTGTTCTGAGCGGTCCATACATTCGCTGTGGTTGAATTGCAGTCAAAGGCATCCGTTTAATCTCTCATATATAGACGTCATATATCTCACAGATCAAACATCATAGGATAGTTCTCCAGGAGGTAGCTGGCAATAGTTCTCCAATCAGAAAGAGTCCCTTCCATCCCGCCAACTATAAGTATTTTGCTGACGATCTTGAGGAGGGATAAATCCAACCTCTTTCGTTTCCTTGCAATCATACCATTTACTCTCACTTCGTCGGTGTGTTGTCCTATCCTTAAAAGGATGACCCTATTTTTAGATCATTGGGAGTCAGGGTCAGACCCCCAATTGATCCAGTATTGAGAGAAAAGTTGTGGCGGACTGCCAAGGGGAGCCTAGTCTACAAAAGAGTCGTTCGTTCACGACTCGGTGACTGCAGCCAGACACAGGCTGAACTGAGGCTGAACTGATCCTCATCCCAATGAGAGTCAGAACGAGCAAAATGTATGAAACAGTTGAACCAGAATATCTTTTGCCGAGTCCCTGGCGAAGACAGAACCTCCACAAAGAGCCAAACCTTTCATCACTGGAAGAGTGGGACTCGCAGTCGCCGAAGAACATCCACAAAAAGAGCTTGTTTCTGGCGCTGAAAGGCCGAGAGAGTTTGAGAAGTGTCCGAAAAAACACCTTTTCCTGTAAGTGTGGCGCTCAGCACGTAATGTTAATGCTGTGTTATTCGGAGTGCTGTTATTGGCACTCAACAGGTGTTGGCGTGCATGTTTTTTTTGCATGCTATGTCTCACTCCAACAATCCCTTATCCAGACTTGGCTTGTGCTATTTCTCTCATATTCACTCGCAAAACTAAAAAAAGCTCAAATCCCTGGATCTCCCGGCCTCTCTCCAGCCATCCACAATAGGAACAAATGAATGTTCATCGCAAGATCTAGTGGCACTAACGCTGACTGGCAGCACTTCATCATGCAGAGGAACCGTATCATCATTTTGATTAGGAAATCTAAATCTTATTACTAGCTGTCTTCTCTTTCAAATGTCAATGGTGACCGAGCTCGAATATCTGGAAAGTAATGGAATCTTTACAAATAATTTTGTGCTCTCAGATTTGTGATGTTCTCATTTCAAACAAAACACATACGGACGATACTTTTAATGACCATTTAATTTACTCCTACGAACGGTTTGACAAATCATGGACACATCTTGTCAGAGCTTACAATATGACACACCAAGGCTGCTATACCCGATTTAGTAATCTCAGTGATAACTTCCAGCTCGTCACATACTCAGAAGTGTATAATATAATGTACATATATAATATCATTCATAGATTTGGATGTAAGAACATCCTCAGGAGAAGACGGCTTTGAACCACGCCTTTCATTACGCCACTTTTTCACATTTTCAATTTATTTTCAAATGGTAAAATTTTCTTGAATATGGAAAGCGGCTCAGATGCAAATAATTACCGTCCAAATGAAATTTCTCCTGCAGGCAAGTCCTAGACCTTGGCACACTACATAACAACTGCTGCTACTCAGTTTATCATATTGTTTGACGTGGTTACCTCTCTGGATGAAACCAATGTGGTGCTGCAATGTTTGTGGATCTCTCCAAGGTTTTTGGCACGACTGATCACAGCATTTTTTTAAATAAGCTTCCACGCTCACACCCATTTGATGAAACTCCGACAATTGTTGCCGATGGGGTTAAATTTAGCTGTCCCACAAGGGTCTACACTTGAGCAATTACCTGTACTTGTCTCTTTGAACCAATATAAAAAAATATTGTTTGTACATGATTGGAGCATGTTTTTTTCTCTCAAGAACAGAAAAACAGAATCACAACATACTGTTTACTCCTCTAATGTCTATACCTTATTGTGGACAAGTTCAACTATGCCCTTGCCATCTGTTACCATTAAAAGTAATCTGAATTTCTCGAGGTCTAACATCGTGGCTATGACAGATCAGTAGATTGGCTGTGATCTTAAAGTCACTTGCACACTTAACTAGGGATTACTGAATTTTGGCATTGTCTCCCTTAATAATGAATAAACTCCAAAAAACCTAATTAAATTAGACACTTATTCCGTTAGATGATTTAAGAATGTTATCTAGTCTGTGTGCATTACGAGAACTGTGATTCCGTAACATGTGACTGAATTGTATTTTTGTGTTCTTATATATTTTATGTCATGTGTTCAGTCTCGTTTGAAAAATAGATTTGGATCTCCATTAGACAACCTCATTGAATAAAGCTGTATAAATATTTGTTTCCATTTCGGTGGCTTGCTACTCCCTACCAGGCACTCAACTCAATTTCCCTGTCAGGGCATGAGAGATCATATTTTCAGAATGTGTCCCCTGGTTCACTCTTGCACTGCAGAGAGGGGAAGACGCTGAATGGCTGAACACAACCTAGGGCGCTGCCGCAGGCGCATTGCCTTCAGTCTACAAACCAACCTTCCATGGTCATCAAGGGGCCGACTCAAAGCACTTAAAAGATGTACATCAAGCTTTTAAATAACAATTCCATCAATTCGAAGCATCCTCTCATCAATTAAAAGTATGTGCTATAGTCTCATTCGCTTTCATTAATTTGGGCCAGGCTACGATAGTTTATACAGCAGTCGGTTGGTCCTGCTCCTTCTGAGCAGGAGAATCCGAATGTTCCAGTATTAAGAGCGGTACTGTTAAACTATATAACAGCTGTTTGATCGTTGCTGCAGTGATGCCCTGTCTACCCTGACCACAAAGTCCTCCTGTTCACACATCAGTGCGTCCCAGCCCATTCTCTGGCATCACATGTTGATGACATGGAAGGCAGGTAATAACTCTCTATTGCAGAAGGGTTGCCTGTCAGTAAGATTTAAAAGTTTTACCTATTGCACCCACACACTGAATCAGAACAGAACATGAACCATTCCCCAAGTGAAAAAAAATAGAAAGTTAAAGAAAGGTTGAACCTTTTTTTTTTTTTTTTGGTAGAGCAGGCAATTACACAGTACATGATAAAGGTGCACTTGACTTCACAGACTGAGGTTTTAAAATGTGTTTCCACAATTTTTCTTAATTTAAATTGGTAAAAAAATGTAACTAGCCTAGAAATCTATCAAATAATTTCATATAATTAATTAATTATTATGTATAATTAATTGTATTATTCTTTTTTCTCCCGCTCATGACTGTTATTGTTCAGTGTTTGATTATTTAAGGTCACACGCCTGGCTGTTTCCCAATGTCTTCTTGCTCATTCAACATCGTAATATCTATTGATATGCTGATGACACAATCTTCTACACCATCAGTTCCAGATTCCAGATTATAGTCTCCCTTTGACCCCCAGAATCTCTAATTAAACACACACACGCGCACACACACACACACACACACACACACACACACACACATACACACAATATAAAAACATTTGCAGCATTTACAAAACGCGCTTCAAATCCAGATGTGTCGAACCAAACCAAACTAAAAACACTCTGTAAATACAAAAAACACAACCCCAATAACAGAAAATAAAGATTTTTGAAGTGAGCCACACTTCAAAAATCTGCAATAAAATATATTAAGTTAAAATATTTTATGTCTGTAATTATATATGAATTTATACAAGTAATAACCTGGAGCCACAACTATCACAGACAAATCACGCCACGCGGGACCACCATGTCCGAATTGTCCATCTGCGTTCATCTATTAGTTTTACAAGTTCTTATATATAATTACAGACACAAATTATTTGGTTTAATATATTTTGGTTTTGGTATGCTTTTCGTCCAACACGTTTGCCTAATTTCCAGTGATGATGTGGCTTTTGCATTTGTGTTTCATCTATTTGCATGGATTTTCATAAGTTGCAGTGCGTTGAGCTCTCAGGGCCACCGTAGTTTTAATGTCGTGGCTGATCGATCGAGAAATATATATATATATATATATATATATATATATATATATATTTATATATTTATATATATATATATATATATATAGTCTGCCCTTCAAATCAGAGATCAGTTGGGGAAGTCGTTATAACGGATTCTATGTAGGATATTGTTCTCTAGGAGGGAGGAAAGTGTGCCTGGGCTATTGAGCGTGGGGAGATAGAGGAGCATTGTTGGGATAGGAGAAGAAGACTGATGGTTTCGCCAAAGACTTATAATTGCTCTTTAAGTGCTTGTGTGGTGGGGTAAGGATACAGATTATTTGTTTTTTAAATCAGCATTTGAACTATTTCTAGTCAGTTCATGTGACTAGAAATACTTAATTTTTAATCATGTTTTTTTGTTATTTTTTATGTGATAAAATCTTAGTGATGCAGGCATTTAGGTGGTGCTATCACATAATTTGTAAGATGGGAATAGTGTTCTTGTTTTTGATCAGAATTCCCATTTTGCTCTTGAGAGTGCAGTTTACAGAATCAAGACAAACATCCATTGTGCATGTGATCAAGGAACTCTAAGGTCCCAGTGAGGAATTGCGATTGTGACTGGGATGAAGTGGAAAGCTACAGATGCAGAGAAGGAATCTGGGAGGCAGCATGAGGTCCTGATGGGAAAGGTTGTGCAGGTCTTGGAAATATAACCACTTCCTGATTATCCACTTCCCTAGAGAAGGAGAGGAGGGTCATGCTGCTGGGGGATGTCTGGAAAACATTGGAGGAGTATAGAGCAAGCAGAGTAGTGGATAAGAGACAGTAAGGTACCCAAATTGTGGGAGCCCCTTGTGGACAGTCTGACCTGGAAGGAGAGCTTCAGGGCAGAACCTTATGAGGGCAAATGGTTTTCCGCCAAGCTCAGCAACTTACTTGCATAGGTGATAGGCAAGATAAAAATGGTAGCCTGCTCTCTGTGCTCCGGGGCACAGACAATGGATCAGAAACTCAAACACCAGACAAGGAGGGCTAAAGATGCAACATGGACAGGTCCTCCATCGCTGAGGTAATCAGCAAGGGCATCAGTGACTGCAGGCTGGTAATCCCCACCACCAAGGCTATTACCTTTATCAGTGAGTGGTAAAACTCTAAGCCAGAATCCTAGAGCTTCCATATACTGTATGTCTCTTTTGACTGTATGGGGCCGCAAAGGAAGTATAGAAGTTGAAGAGAGACACGTAATCAGAGTTATTAGAGTACTGGAGGAAGCTGAAGGGGGACCATGCTGGATGTTTGCTGGATAGCCCACAAAATATTTTAAGTCTATGCTGTCTTTATACCATGTATACCACATCCTGGTTGTCAATTAAATTTGACTAAACTGGCACCTACTATAAAGTTATGTTTTAACTCAACAGCTTCAGAGTTTTCTCAACATCTGGCCGACATTAAAAAAAGAAATAATAATAAAATAAATATAATATAATAATAAAACAATTTCAGCTTCTGGTCGACAATAATATAACCTTTTGTGGGCATTTGCACCAGAAGAAAAAGATCAAAACTGGTCATACAACATATTTGACCTACATTGTGTTTCCTTATTTTGCTGGATGCACAATAAGGAACACCAGAGCCATTTAATCCATTTAGCTATTATGTTTTGGATTTTCACAGTGTGTATGTGCTGTCAATTTGTTTGTTTCTGAGCAACTTTTAGTCGACGTCTGCTAAATAGATCTAGGAATAGCTAATGGGTTCCATAAAACCTACATCATATCTGCAAATGCTGGCTGAGTCACACTATTGTACACACATACAGACAATTTTCTTTCTTGTTTTTAGGGGAGGTTTTTTGTTGGTGGTATTTCTCTATCCAGGTGATGCTGAATCGATCTGCATTAGGGGCAGTAGGCCTTTAGCTGTGCTGTGTGCCCTGCATGGATGTGGGCAGGTGAGGTGATGGATGGGCTGGTTCGGATCTGGCTGCTTGCACTATCCCCAGTCGAAACACCCAACAGCTCCCACTATTCTTGTTTCCAAATAGTTTCCAGTCGAAAATATGATATTATGGCCGTACACAGTCTATGGTACTAACCAATATATCAACAAATATACTGTACTTGTCTCTTTGGCTGAAAGCAGATAGCTAGTAGCTGAGGTTTTTGCAACAAATTGCAATTCAACAGCTCACATTGCTGACAATTAAAAGACTATGTATATATGCTGTAAGATTGATAACAACAAGCACTGAAGTAAGTAGTTTTACTGTGTTTTAGGTAAAGTTTCATCCTTTTCTGTCATACAGTACTATAGAGAACATCTGATGTTGAATTCCTTGTGCAACTATCATATGACAAAATGGTGGTATTCGTGGTGTGGGGCTGGTGTGGTTTAAGCAGCCACACCTGTCTTGGATCGAGTTAATTGAGCCCAGGATCATTGTGGCTGTACGCCTGTTGCTTGTAACAGTAAACAACGAGCAACAGGTAGAACCCCCATCCACCCACACACACAGGAGAGGAGCCTTTGTCTTTCCATGCGTTCCATCTCCTCCGGGTGTGTTCCATCTTGCCCACTCTATACAATAAATATGGCACTTTTCAACCCCATCGCCTGTGTCTCTGTGTCAGAGGCCTGAAAACGCCACTTGGTGGTGTGTGGCATGCAGAGCCACCACAGTATTATTGACATAACAGTTGGTTTCAAATTGTTTGTTCAATGTTAAAGTGGTGAAGTGGTGGAATGGACTTTGATGTTATGTTTTATGTTGTATTTTATGTTATCAATTGTGACTGATGACTGGAGTTTTTATTACCATTTTAAAGTGCAAGAGAAACAGACTCTGGACAAGGCTATATGACTGTTTGGGAAAATCGAAGATGTTTTTACGAGGGACCCTGCTCTTAAAGAGACAAATTCTTGTATGAGCGTCAGACATCTGGACCAGAAAGCACTGAGGAAACCAGACTCGCAGCCAACTGCTGTCCCACATCTCCAACGCCCCTGAGAGTCCCCACCATAGATATTTCACCCCATGTAGGACTTCAATAACTTCAGTGTGGTTGTGTGTGGTATTCCCATTTGGTCACTCTAAGGAACATTAAACAGTTGTTACGGTGCAACAAATAATTAGGGGGCTACACACAGAAGCCTTCACATGCAATGAGAGAACCTCAGGCAGTACCATCATAAATATCCATAAACCAGCTCCAAATTGCTTGGTTACCAACCTGCAACAACCTCCACAAGTTCCTGTATGAGTAATTTCACTGAGGTTGTCACATGAGCACCCTCTTTTACCAAAGTTTCATCGAATTGACAATGAATGACAGTGAGTTCTGGCGTCCCAGAACTACCCTCCTCCATACTCATGTCCAACACTCACAACTTACCACTATTCCATGTATACATACACAGTGATAATCCTTAATTATTGCCAATGGCACTGAACAGACATGCCCAGTGGCGGCCCGACAAAGCACTGCTGATGCATGTTCACTGGCCCGTATCAGTATGGGGGTCCTTAGAAGCGACCATCCATCCATAACTACAAAATTAATATAATTTGGTACCACTAAGCATTGAGAAAACAAATAAAAGCAGAGAACTGTCTGAGGAGTTCAGACAGACAATTGTAGCCAAGTATGGACAATCTCAAGGCTACAAGTCCATCTCCTGAGACCTTGATGTTCATGTGTCCACCGTGCGTAATATTATCAAGAAGTTCAATGCCAGTGACAAGGTCGCCAACCTCCTTGGACGTGGCTACCAGAGAAAATTTGATGAAAAATTGCAACAACATTTTGTTCGAATAGCGGAGAAAGAATCTTGGAGAACTGCAAAACAGATTCAAGCTTACCTTCAAGTGCCACAGCTTCAGCTCGCACCAACTCAATAAGGGTTATGGCAATGTTATGGTAAGAGTCACAACAGGACCCCACTGCTGAGATAGAGAGGTTGGGGTTGTTCTGCTGCCTTTGGTACTGCGTGCCTTGAATCTGTACATAGCATCATGAAATCAGAAGAGAGAGATTGGAGGGCAATATTGAACCTAGTGTCATCAAGCTGTGTCTCTGTTGAAGGTCATGGGTCTTCCTGCAGGGAAAGGACCCAAAAATGCAGAAACACACTCGGGTAAGCACACAGGAAGGGTTCAAAACAAACTGCTGGACTGCGCCGAAGTGTTCAGCAATGAGTCCAAATTTAAATTGATCTAGTTTGGAGATCTGAAAGCAGTAGTTGGGAGAAAACACCCTTCAAATCTTGTAGAACTAGAGCAGTTTGCGAAAGAAATTGTTAGCTAAATGACCAGTAGAGTCTCCTTAGTTTCATTAATGGGAAGCGCTTGATTGTTGTTATTTTTTTCAAAGCCTGTGCCGCCAAATATAAAATCTAGGCTGTCAATAATTTTGTTAATTGTCTTCCCTCACTTCGTATGCACTTCTCTTGCATTTCTATACGGCGGCTTTGAAGACAGCAACTTGAGTTTCAAAGTTCTATTGAACTCAGAATGCGTGGAAGAGGCAGAGGAAGAAGAGCGGTGCCATGGTTACTCACACTGATTTCATATGGCACACTTGGTATGAGAAAAGTAGCAAGGGCAAAGAAGCAAGAATAAATCACGATTCATCTCCCCATGCTGCAAGCCATGTGGTCCTTTTGACTTTTTCCACATTAACGGTAATAAAAATGGATCCACGAACGCTCAGACACATTAGACACATTGAAGACATACACTGGGAACAAAGCAAATGTGTGTGTGCGCGTGTGCGCGCGTGCGTGCGTGTGTGTGTGTGTGTGGTTTGTGCATGTGTGTGTGTGTGTGTTCTGCAGTCTCTGGCCAGGGATTTTGTTCTGGCCCTGCAGAAGCCATAGAGTCAGGAGGCGTGATTGAGCGGTTTTCCACAGATCGATAACCATGGAGCATCCAGGACAGCAGATTTCAAGATACCAGCCCTTTAATGTGGTGGTCCCGTGGGTTCAAGTGGAAGACAATTCATGTGTGTGATTCATCCCCACAGCCAGAGAGAGTCTGGATGAGCGGCTTCTCTTTAGTCACTCCCCGCCTGGCTCATCCATTACAGCCTATAATAGTGTTGTATCACAACCCAGCTCATGAGCACAGCCACATGTCACATACATAGATAAGCAGGAATTTATATAAATTTCTGATCACTGAACATTCAAATAAATTACAGATATTCAAGTTGGTGTCCTGTAATCCATGCACAAAGAGAGAAAAGATACAAACATCCATACAGTATACAGGTTAGTGTATCCACACAGGACAAGAACAATTGTAACTTAACCACATACAAGTATGCGTCCATGTGTGTGCGTCAGCAGCATGTAAAACATTCCGTGAAACCTGTTGATGTAACGGATTGTTACATGGACTACGTATTGGTCTAATGCCGAGCTAGCTGCCGGGCTAATGGGCTGGTTGTCTTGGACGGCGTTCAGGCCGTGTGGGAGGTTTATGTAACATCAAATTGCCGCCGTGGCCCGGAGTTCGTCTGCTTGTTTATTCGCGTGTCCCATGCCATTACAGTAATTAGGTCTTCATACTGGAAGCGATAGCGCTTCTAACAAGGGCCCGATGCCGCACGTGAAGGCAGAATGATGGTAAATAGGACAAAGCAAAAAGGGAAAAGGGAGCTTGTGCAGTGCTCTCGGAGAAGGAGTATTCGCAAGCCTGGCAGGAGTCAATGCAGTAATTGCTCCCTTCAAGGAGTCACCACCGCGCCCCCGACACAATAGAATGATTTCTTTGTTTTCCCCTTCTTGCCAGAAAATCTGTAGTCAAAGTGATATATATACACCTCATGCTTAGCCTTTTTATTAGTTTTATTATTGTAATTGTAGCCGAGCCAAATTTTGTTGTTTTCTGTTGTTTCATTATTTTCCCTGAAATCTCTAGTTTCATTCGTTGTCGTGAACTTCCACAAAATTGGTGGCCACAGGTAGATAGGTTCCACCCTATTGGTTTTGAACGGCATACCTTTTTGTTCCCCTGGGGAGTCATTTTGGTGTTACACCGCTGAGCACCGCGTCAGTGAGCATGTGCAGTATTCTTGGAGCTGGTGCGACGTGTTTTCAAACGCTCTTTATCCCTTGCCCAAATGCCTTTGTTCAAAACTATGCTACGGTGATACACACAGTAATGTAATGTTCTGATGAACCTGTTGGTCTAGCCTCCACTGTATAAATGACTCTTATTCAATTTTAAAGTAATCAAATTCGCTTCGTGCCACTGCACACCTCGCACCAGCGATGGTGCGTGCGCGCACCGACAGTACCGACAGCGCACGCTGCGCTCTAGCAATAGGGTGCCCACGATGGGCGTGCCAAAACAGTGTGTTCTTAGTTTAGATGTAGGTGATTATTTTTATTTTACTCCGTTTCCTCGTGGAACGAATCAAGCAATGCGTGTAATAGTGACACTTTCTCCATCACTCTCTTACACACGGCCCCCCTGTCGACAGTTTTCCTAGAGCGGCAAAATGGCTCGAGCCGGCCCTGTATTTTAGCCTATATTCCTGATATTTTTGCACTCTGAAAGAAAATGGATCGATGTTGGTGAAATAGTCTAACGATCTGTACTATGGTAGAGGTATTTTATACTGTTTCATTGCACTTTATTCTGCTTTACAATATTTTGGATGCTGTTTATTACTGTGCAGTCATTATATCTCCATATCGTGGACTACGTGTATAATATAAGCTATCCTGTATATAATATAGTATACTGGAGCGAGTATGTACTGTATGCTCGGAGCTGAACGGTTGAGAGATGCAGATGACTCGTGGTGTGTGACGCCTGTGTTTTCTGTTTTTCCGGTGAAGAATAAATCCCACAGGTCCTCATCTCCAGAGTGCGTCTCACTCACGAGCTACACCACACAAGGCAGAACAACAAGAGCAGAAATCCGCCTGCTCCATAATTATACTAATGCAGTTTGGGGGTCTAATATTTATTTGCTGGGTGTGTGTGTAACGCACGATGCTCTCGATGCTGTGTCCTTGGAGAGTGCTTAATGTTGTTTTTAATGAGTCATGTTGGCGTAGGGGTAGACAGTAGACCTATCTCCCCAGCCATCACCTCAGAGATTCACCATCTGGCTGTTACTTGGGAGAGCGACACTTTCTGACATGATTGTTTGAATTACTAATATGCAGCAGGAGTAATTCTGTGAATTGAGGGTCCATTGAAAAGGCAGTTTTAATGTACAACTGAGGTAGCAAGTGTGACTGACTAATGTGTTTGTGAAACCTCAAAACATATCATTGCACTGCTGCCTCACAGCAAGAAGGTCCTCAGTTTGATTCCCGCTTGGGGCGCTGTTGGCACTGTGCTCCGGGCGGGTTATCTCCCAAACAGGAGCCTTTCTTTGTGGAGTTTGCATGTTGTCCCTGTGCTCACATGGGGTTTCCTCCACCTAACATCAGTAAGGACCCCCACCCGAAACATGCACACATCATCGTCTGACCAGCGATGGACACTCGTCACCAGGTCCCCGGGCGCGTCCATGAATGCTGCCCACTGCTCCTGGCTGTGCCCCTGGAGGAAGGACAAGCCAAGGATCGGTTAAATGCAGAGGTCTAATTTCACCGGCCACCAACCAAAGCATGTATGTGTGTGTGTGTGTGTGTGTGTGTGTGTGTGTGTGTGTGTGTGTGTGTGTGTGTGTGTGTGTGTGTGTGTGTGTGTGTGTGTGTGTGTGTGTGTGTGTGTGTGACAATGAATGGTATGAGAGAGAGAATGAGGTAGAGACATATCATTTGACATTTGCGTTACTGTGTCTAAAGGTTCAAGCGTTAATAAGAAAAGCAATGATAAATCATGTAAAGATTGATGCCCCGAATGCTTAAGTGCTGAGCACTGGCTGAAGAGCTGATATTACTATAGTTGTTAATTTTCTGTTGTTTTTACTACTATTTTAAATAACATAATGGCTACTACTGATATGACTGATCTGACTATTTGTGTTTACTGTTGTTATTATTGAACATTATAAATCAGGAGTTAACATGTACATGTACAAGAAAAGAAAACAGACTCCTCAGATACAGCTGAAGAGGTTTTCATGCCAGTCGGCAATGAGCAGCACTTGGTCAGTGGACTAGAGCCCCTCCACATAAATTACTTGCTGCTTCTGCCGTATTTCTGCCTCTAATACAGTTTAAATAACCCCCAATGCTATTCTACTCCTCATTCCCTGTACATCTGGAACACACATGCGTCAAAGCAGCGGTACATACGGTTGAAAAAGTCCTGTCTTCAGATTGGCCTATTTGGTCCACAAGCTCCAGCACCCTTATGCACTGTCACTGCTAGAAGGTCGTGTCGACGGGCCGTAGACTTCATCTGCGGGGGGTCTCACCGGTTTGGAGATGCACAGCGGAGGTCGTCGTGTTTGCTTTCAACACTGTCTCCTCCGTATTCTTCTCCTCCTTATGTACCCCCCCATGCCATGGAGTTGGTTCATGAGGAAAAGTATGGAGCAGGTTGAACATGACGTCAATTATATGTCAGCAGTGATCGGCTATCACGTCTCCAAAGCAGCAAGTATGTACCCAAAATCCTGTATGACTTTGTGAACTGGTGTGCTGATTTAAGTGCCCACAGATATTACAACAACATGTGAGGACCCAGCCTTGAAGGACAATCTGTGTGTGATGGCAATCTGCCATGATCATTGCACAGTGATATCGCATCAACACGCCAATCACACTGGGACTTGCCATTTTGATTCGTCATGAGTATGGTAGTAGGACACTCATCAATGAGCTCGGTGCAATGGGGCACTGTGTTTACGTCACAGAGGTACGTCCTCACACCTGTGGTAGTAGACCAGATTCAAGGACAGAGAGTGGTGTCTACATCCCAGGTGGCCTCACCTCACCGAAGAGGCCATGTCTCCACAGCAAATAAATGCCTAGTATCGGTCCCTGAGAGGTCTCTTATCACTTTAAAACACATTTGACGTGAATCAAGATAAACTCCACAGGTACATATTGTGTATATTATTTTTTTATTTGATCTATTATGTTTTCATGTTGTATGTACTAAATCAGTCACATGAAATGCTAAAATATGATGGGTAGGTGTTCAATATGAATATATGTTGTGAGGTTATAGAGTGTTCTCATTTGATATTTCATGCACATGATCACAAGCTCATCTACTCATTTCAATTCTGATTGATTACAGATATATCAAATCTCCAAAGCGACCATAACCACCTGAACTTCCTAAACCAGAGACACTGTAAACAAACACAGCAGTCTCTTAAGCAGCAGAGGACAGAGATTTGGTTTGGAATCTGACCTGAAACCTAAGTGAGAATCAGAAGCATGTCCCTGCATGGTCTGCATTCAATGCCTTAAAGTCAGACACTGCTTGTCAAGTAGCCAGTGTACTCTACATGCCCTTCATAAGAGAATCACCTCATGTTTGTCCACCATCTTAGCTGTACAAGCTATTTATGACAAAACGCAAAAGATCTTGTGGAGCAAAGCATCGCCTTTTAGAAGGAAAGATCACAATGAGACTGATGTGTGCATATCACGATGGCTTACCTTGCAAGCATCGGAAAGCTCTATGGTGATGGCCGACTCTTTGACAGACTAACAGAGTCAGATGTATATGCAGAAGGAACAGCTGAGAATAGCTTCAAGGGAAACAGCTGCCAAGAGGAGTAAGTATAGTGCTAGCATCTGAGGCTCTGTTGAGGGGTTTCTGGAAAGCCATGCAATCATGGCTTGAAAAAACAGGGGCAATGTGCAATGACTAGAGCACATGTGAACATGATGTTCACAAATGGAGGTATTAAGCAATTAGCAAACTTGGGATACTGGTTATTGTTACTAAAGGGTGGCAATCTGTTGCCAGTGATTCTTCATTCCGAGCATGAAGCTGACTTTCAACTTCACCTGAATTGCATGTGTGAAGTTATGCCTTGGTTCAGAGCTGCTAGAAGGACTCATTTTGCCAAGTACATGATGGTATATGTTATGAAAATGAAAGCCCTTGAACATGAACAACCAGAAGCATTCACATTCATGCAACAAGACGGATTTGCTGGTCGGAGGATTGAAGCTTCAACTGGATGGCTACTGATCAGCCACTGGCACAAACCATCAACCGAGAAGGCAAGACTCAGGGTGGAGTTGTTGACTTCACATTACCAAAGGGACAAGATGGTTCATGACAAGACATGTGACCACAGCATATGTGGATGCCATGAAAGACAGTTGTGACAACCAAAAGCACACCAGGAGCGTGCAGCATCCAGAATGGACAAGATGAGAGAGACGCAAAGAAGATAGTGGAAACTGTGGAGCAGAAGCAGAACCCTTTTGACCTCTATAGCATTCCTGAGGAACTACAAAATCCAAAAGAACTAAGAGCTTCTGGGAGCCTGAGAAAAGAAAACAGCGTGCAACCTTCAAAGACGTGAAAAAATCAGTTGCAGTCTGCTTATCTAGAAATGTTCACATGTATTTTTTTGAAGGTTATTTGCTGTCTCGAAGCAAAGAGAGGTGTCCATGGAGACTGATGTCTCATGAACTCGCCGTTTTCTGCCCTTTTTGTTTTATGATGATGGGAGCATGAGGAAGACAACAAAAGCTGACCTTGCTAAGAAACTGGAGTCTGTAGTTGAAATGACACAACAGCTGCCTAATTTTGCAGAACTACCAGCATATATCATCACTGGCATGGCTCTTCATTGAATGTCTGAAAGCCTCAGTCTCCACAACGCAGCTTTCAGACATTCAATGACCTGGGCGAGTGTGTTTAATGGGAAAGGAAGGCATCAACTGTGTTGTTATAGTGTTTGAAAGATATAACCATTGTGCTGTGGTTTAAGCAGCCGCACCAGTCTTGGGTCTGGGTAATTTGGCCCAGGATTAGGGTGGCTGTTTGCCTGTTGCTCATTAGAGTCATCAACAAGCAACAGGTAAAACCTGCATCCACACACACACACACACACACACACACACACACACACACAAACACACACACACACACACACACACACACACACAAGAGTAGCCCTTGTCATGACCCTGCCCTGTCATGACGATGGCCCTTGTATTTCATCTGCTCCACCTACTCCATCTGCATAAAACTGGTATTTTTTCAACCCCATCGCCTGTGTCTCTGTGCTGGAGGGCCCCAAAAACACAACTCGGGTGGGGTGTGGCAGCCAAAACTGCCTTACCTGAACTTAACTGAAACTGTTTACCTGTATGCCACACCTTGAGGGGCTGAGATGCCACAAGTAGCTTGTACAGAAGGAGGTACATACTAGCAGCTACAACTGATTTAATAGCTGCAAATCTACCCCCAACACAAGATGTCATCCAGCAACACAAGACAAAATAGCAGTGTGGCATCACAGCCATCTGACCAAGCCTCATCTCTGCGCTCACGCTCGGCATTTCCGTGTCATGCACCACACAATCTCCACTGAATGACAGTGCAACATATATGAAGAATCTCCGGTAAACCCGCGCCGCCACGGAGCCAAGCCAGGCCTGCCACAGACCAATTTTGTCATTGGTGATGATGTGCATGAGTGACGGTGATGTGTTGCAGTAGATTGCAATGCTAATGAAAAGTCAACAACAGAGACAACCAAAACTGAAATCCCACTTTTTTCATTCACTGATTAAAAACATTTCCCTTGAAGTTTCCAGACCAGACTTGCCATGGTTTGTCTGGGAGAGAACAGAGCCGGAGGTATTCTCTGCCGGATGGAACTAGGGAGTGTGCTTTTATGCTTGTCCAGAGACAACGTTGCCCATCTGATTCCATTCTATGGGTCACAGTTCACATTCCACCTCCCTTATCACCGGGGCCCCTGGCAATGGGCTCTCTCTCTTGAGACCCCTGGCACCGTCTGTTAGTAATTACTGTATATTATACAATGGGGACTTTCTTGGGATGCCAACCATTCCAGACACTTCACCCTCACACACAATTTATGTTCACAAAGATGTTTATTTTGCCAGAAGCTAATACTGTTTTTTTCCATTCCAGAGTGGATGAAAATAGTAGATGTAAAGAAGTGGATGTAAATATTTAAATAAGCGTTTAAAAGTTATGTTTCAATCTCAACCTGATTCAATTTATCTATGTTTATGTATATGAAATGTATCATACATACAGTATACAAACATTATAGACCACCACTTTTCCTCAAGTGACTTTTCTTTGCAGTAACATTGAAGTAAGCATTCAAGCTTGAATTATTAATCTGTGACTTTATGTCTCAACTCCCATATGCTTTTTTAGTTTTGGGGTGTATAACATTATCGATCAATTTAACCATTTTTTTAGTAAAATATTTTTTTCTACAAGAAACCATTCATATGTGGGAGACCTTAGAGATGAGGAAAAACTATTGTTTTATTCTACCTCAGGTAGGGGTATCTCAAAATTTTCGGAGCATTGTCACTAGCCTAGTCAGAGCTTTCCATTAAGTGTTTTTTCCAAATGCAACCACCTTAAGAAATAGCCGAGGGCAAGGCAGCACAGGAAATGTATTTGCTCGGGGATGTTTATTATCCTTTCTTTTTCATAATTTAACCTAGCACTCCTCATTCCTTGAGAATATTTGTATTGCTGCTGTTGGAAAGCTCATTATCGAGATGTCGTTTCTATTAACACCATCTGATTTAGGTTTTAGTTTCCGTAACATGAATTCCATATTTAAGGTAAGGCTTGTTTCTACCATTATTGGTAGAAACCTAATTAATATTGATGCTT
Source organism: Zeus faber (assembly GCF_960531495.2). Classification (NCBI taxonomy): domain Eukaryota; kingdom Metazoa; phylum Chordata; class Actinopteri; order Zeiformes; family Zeidae; genus Zeus; species Zeus faber. The sequence continues at coordinate 16,692,555 of NC_137204.1, forward strand.
AGTTATCAAGATTTTCTTATTGTATTAAGGTTAATAATACTAAACAAAACAGGGGGGTCCTTTTGGTGAAATTTCCCTGATGAGCTGATGTTCATTCATTTGTACATAACATTCAACATTGCGCATCAGTTTTATTCTGTTTATGAAAAAATACATTACCTACTCCAGGTGCAGTCACCTAATTTGGTCAATGAAATATGCGATCGGTGATCCCAGTCTGGGTTCATAAAGATCTGAATACATAATGTTTCTCACATGTTTTCCTAGAATGGTAGGAAACGCCCAAAGCTCAGCAAATGTTATTCCCTTAAAAAAAACAAAAAAAACTTTAAGGAGCCATAGTGAAGGTGGAGAACGAGATGAGGACCTGCATCTCATCCATCACAGTGTAAATGTATTCTGCGGTGTCAGGCATACCCAGATGAAGTGCTTATCAGAGCAAGTCCTCAGCATGTGTTGTTATCTGTGTCCTCTGCATGTTGAGCAAACAGGCGGTTTCAAGTGTTAATTGTTCATTTGACAAATAGTATGTTTTATGTGTAAAGGCTCTGAAAAAAAAGACAGAATATGTGATGTGAAAACCACCTAGTTTATGTTCATTAGAAACATACACCTGTGTATGTTAAGTTAAATATGCTGATACATATTGTTGAAGTGTATTGTTGATTGTTAATTCTTTATAGGTTTATTGAATATTGGCAATTTTGATTATTTTATAGTTGTGGCAGCTCTGCCTACCACATGCCACGCAGGTGGCGTTTTCAGGGCCCTCCGGCACAGAGACACAAGACGATGTTGTAGACACCAATTTATTGTAGAGAGTGGGCCAGTTGGAATTATCCAGGAGCAGATAGAACATGTCATGACAGTGCTCCTATCCTGAGTGTGACCAACCAACAAGCAACAGGTATGCAGCCACTCTGACCCAATCACCTAGATCCAGGTCAGGTGGGGCTGCTCAAACCAGACCATCCCCACACCATACACTCGACACCAAACTGAGGCCAGAAATTCCTGGCCAAAGCCTACCCCCCCCACCACCACCACCAAGCAGAAAACAAATGATAAAAAAATGGTTAAAGCAGACTGAAACAGGGTTTCCATACCTTAAACAAACGTCCAAAAAATATGAACCGGTCCCCTTTCAGAGGACCTTGTACCCCAGAGCAGCACCAGCCTCCTTCCCCCAGGGCGACGACAAACTGCCCCCTCCTCCCTCCGGGCCTCGGGCTGCTGCGCACGCTGGTGAAGGTGTGGCCGGACTTGGCTGTTGCGGGGATTGTTTGGAGGGGTGGCCTGGCTGCTGGATGGTCTCGGCGGTGGCTGCTGGGCAGAGGAGCTAGCTGCAGATGGTTACCCATGGTGTTCGCTGCGGCTGCGTCTGCCCCAGTCCTCTGCTGGACACCCTGGGTGCTGCTGCTGCCAGTCGGGACTCTGTGGCAGTTTCTCCTACAAACACGCCACCCAAGTGAGGTTTTCAGGGCCCTCCGGCATAGAGACACAGAAGACGATGTTGTAGACACCGGTTTATTGTAGAGAGTGGGCCAGATGGAATTAACCAGGAGCAGATCAAACATGTCATGACAGGGCTCCTATCCTGAGTGTGACCAACCAACAAGCAACAAGTATGCAATCACTCTGACCCAATCACCTAGATCCAGGGTGTGTGACTGCTCAACCAGACCTTCCCCACACCACAATAGCCTTTTTTAAATTGTAGGATTATTTTTATTGGTTATAATTAGGTTTATTATATATTTGTCTTTTTTGTCATTGATTGTTTATTTTTTATTATTATATTTCTATTTTCTGGTTTATTGTTTGTTTCTTTTTATATTGTTTATTGATAAGGTTTATTACATTTTGAATATATCCTTTTTTTCCATCTATTTTTAGGTTTGTTTTATAGAACATATTTTGGGTTGTACTTTGTTGATCATCATTAGGTTGTATATTGCATTTTTTGATTCTTTGTTTTTATGTTTATTGTTTGGTTTATTTTTAATGTTTGTTAATTTTTTACAAATCTATCTATCTATCCATCCATCCATCCATCCATCCATCCATCCATCCATCTATCTATCTATCTATCTATCTATCTATCTATCTATATCTATCTATCTATCTATCTATCTATCTATCTATCTATCTATCTATCTATCTATCTATCTATCTATCTATCTATCTATCCATCTATCTATCTATCTATCTATCTATCTATCTATCTATCTATCTATCTATCTATCTATCTATCTATCTATCTATCTATCTATCTATCTATCTATCTATCTATCTATCTATCTATCTATCCATCCATCCATCCATCCATCCATCCATCCATCCATCCATCCATCCATCCATCTATCTATCTATCTATCTATCTATCTATCTATCTATCTATCTATCTATCTATCTATCTATCTATCTATCTATCTATCTATCTATCTATCTATCTATCTATCTATCTATCTATCTATCTATCTATCTATCTATCTATCTATCTATCTATCTATCTGTCTGTCTGTCTGTCTGTCTGTCTGTCTGTCTGTCTAGCTATGCTCATAAAACACCAACAACAACCCTGCAATGAATCAATTCCAAGAGTAAAAGGTTTCACTGATCAATATTCAATCACCAATTAAAAAAATGTTGAAAACATTCTGAAGTACGTTTGAACTTTGGGGAGTCTGGCTGAAGTGTCTTATCAGATGGAGCTGTTCTGTTTGTGCGATCCCTCTCTGTGATGACCACGCTGTCGAGGAGTCACAGCAGATGCTTCCATATTTCTTGGAGAGGGATTTGTTGAAGGACCATCTGTTGAAAGCTGTACCCCATGTGTCATTATATTCCTTACACATTCCCACTCTTCACCATTTATACCTCGAACGTATACTACACATATGGATGCCGCAGAACAAACACATTAATCATCCTTTCACAAATTGATTTGTTAAACTGTAAATTCAAACTTTCTTTGAAACCTAACATGGTTTCTCAAGTGCAAACATTCCTTGTGATAATACGAAAAGGGAGCCACGGGCAGGTCACTGTGTCAACAAAATGGATATTAACTTTAGACAGTAAGGAGTGAAGTGAGAAGATTGTGAAGAAGAGGCTGGAGGAGTTCAGACAATGATTTATTCTGTTTTTACCCAGACATAAAGGAAATTGGCTCCACTTGTACACACAGTTCAAGCACACATCCACTCAGGCTGTTTTGTAGCCCATCGACACTTTTCCTTTCATTTTGTCTACCTCTACTTTCAAAACCAGGTTATAAGTAATACCTTATAGGACACTTTCTCACCTTTTAGTCTTTTTGCCTAATGAGAATGAGAGTGAAATTGGTTCGTTATCTATTCGGTCCAATACGGTTCCACACTGCACAAAGAGCCCAGGAAAAAAAACAATAAATTCTGAGGGCTGAAAATGTCGCAAAAGATTTTCATTCATTGGTCAGAAATATGGCGGCAGAAATATAAACAAACCTTTTGCAAGAGTGCATATAAACCACAGAAATCAGCCGAGCGCGGAGACCATGGTGCCGGCGCTGCGGTTAATCCTGCTTTGGTGTTCCTACCAAACACATTACTGCTCAGTACAAACATAGCTAGCTTACATGTCATCAAAAGCCTGCCCGCAACCCATAATGCATAGTGCATTTGGTTCACTTCCATCAATTGGGTGGAATTGTGTACTCGCCGCAATCGAAACGCACTAGGGTTCGCTTGGAAGTGGCCTGAGACCACCTACCGTCCCGGTCTGGGACCGTTTTTTTGATAACTGCGTTCACACGTGCCCAAATGAAGCAGACTAGGGGGTAAACGCACAGGACGGAACACTGCATATGTAAAAGCGTCCATATTGTAGGAGTTGATCAAAAATGGCAAATGTCAAGTTTCTGTGCCTTATTTTACTACTACTATTTTACCTTATTTCTCTTAGCTGTGTCTGGTTAATAAGTCTTCAATTGATGTGAAATGTGATGTTACCAGAACCAGGCCAAAACATGGAACAGTTGACATGTGTTGAAAATGGAGTCGCTGTCCCTGGTACTGAATCTGACTGTTGATACCAAAGAAGCACTCAGTTGCCAATAAGACACTAAAAGTGTCATCAATTTGTCATTATATCATTGTGAACTTCAATCCCTTCTTCTCTTTACTTTGTTTTACCTTTAAAATGTTATTTGCCTTTTCCAGTTCCCCTCACGCAGGAATTAACAACATGTCTATTCATCGACTATTGTCCATTCATTTTCAGTCACAAATCACAAAATGCACTTGGAGGCCGTTCAAAAGGATGAGTCAGAGAAGGCAAAAAAGAGATCAGCATCTTTTTGTGCTTCACAAAAGAAGAAATGCATGAAGGTTGAAGGGAAAAACTGAAACAAGGACAGGATGGTATCAGCACTCCAATTCCCTCGTTGGGTAAACACATCCACTATCTGTCCGGGGCCGGCGCTAACACACTAACACAGCGCTAATGTGCCCTACAACAAAGCTGAGGTGAGCCCTGGCAGGTATGCAGACAGCACTAATCTATCTGCCTTTATTTTAACCACAGCCTGCAGCGGGGGAGGGATCAGAGGGGCTTAGCGCCCTCCTGGCAGAGTTGAACCAAATGAGATAAGTCACCAAAGGCACATAGGTCAAGACTGGGCGATTACTGAGTGACAGGTCCATGCACCCCAGGACTGTTCTTCCTGACAACACAATCCGCCCTTTGAGAAATGCCTTCAGTCCCCGATCAGCATGGCAGATTGCCCTAATCACTCTTTTGTGGGGCGGACGTGGAGAGAGAGAGAGTGGCCAAAAATCTTAACCCTATCCTGGACATCTCCGAATCATAATCAGAGTCTGTTTTATTTGGCCAAGTACAATTTTAATTTGTACAAGTTGTAATTGTAGTGCTTGTGTGTGTGTGTGTGTGTGTGTGTGTGTGTGTGTGTGTGTGTGTGTGTGTGTTGGGATGGTACATATCTTAGAGTTAAAATATGAAAAAATGCTTTACACCAAAATCTTTTTTATTTTTTTATCTGTTTGCGGGAACCTACACATTGCACACAGCTACACCGGAGTCCACCATGATTGTTCTTCGCGCCCCAAAGTCATGATTGAACTCTGTAAAAATCAGCCTCTTAAAATCAGATTAAAAGTCAAGCGACAAATCTTGTTAATAATAACACATATTGTTGTAATGAGCTTTTGGGGGACAGTGAAACCGTCAATTCAGGATAGCGCGTTTCTCTATAAGGTTGACTGGAAATGCTCCAGCCCTTGGATATTCTTTTATTAATGTTCGGCCCACTGAGGATATAGGGCTTTTATTACCAAATTGTTAATCATTTCCATGTTATAGGGCTTCTATTTCAGAGTGGAGAGTCATTGAAGAGAGTCATTGTTATCGTACTTTTCGATAGAAAAAGCATTGTAAAATGTGTGTCATGAATATTGAAACTACTTTTAATAAATAGTTATTCAGACAAACAACTCCGATGCAAAACAGTATGACAGTAAATTGTGCAGGTTGCTATTACTAGTCTGGTATTGTAATAAACACTGATTGGCCTTAAAAAATGGAATAGAAATCGATTTTACAGGGAATCCATTTTTTTTGGATGATGTCTCATAAGAGTCAATTAAAGCTTTGTATGTAAGAATTTTTGTATATATGCAAGCTACGTATTTGCCTGTTTATGTGATTGTGATGCTTTGTTTTTGTCCGGGAAACTTTCTGTCTAGTGAGGCAGATAAAATCATATCCAAAGGCTCTTGTTCTTGAATAATTTGTGCTCCCGGCTTGTGTCTGGGCACCTTATGAATTTGGATTTAGATCCTGTATGTCTTTTAGATCTAAATTTATTCGGACAAAATTATTTTATTAATTCTAAAATATACATTGTACTGTCCAACAAATAAAATGTAATTGTGTTATCAGCTATGTTTTGCTCATAGTTTTTACTTGCTCTGAGGATACAAAAAGTACTATCGTTCAAAAAACAAAAAACTAATTGAATTTTAATCTCGAGATACCATATAAAAACTGTAATAGTGTCTGCATCATAGACAAAAAAAATGGATGCAGCATCTGTGATGTCCTATATTGATTTATGGACAGACAATTTCAAGCCTCAGATTTTTGGTTAAGGATCGCATTTATTGATTTGGGCACTTCCTCCAACTGTGTGGGGATCACTCCAACCACCTCAGCACATCAAGACTCCGCCTGTCTGGCCAAATTGAGCAACGTATGGCTCCATTTCCTGTCAAGATGGCGGCGAGCGCAAACCCAAACTCTAGGCTTAAAATGTTCTCTTCATTAACCAATGGGTGATGTCAGCGATGTCTAAAATGTTTTTGAAAGATAGAATGCTGATTTTGACACTTAGCAATGAGATGGTGTGGTAGAGTAAAATGTGTCCCAAATATGTCTTAAATGGATTGCATGTGGAAAGAATAGAAAAGAAAAGTTATTATATTTCAGTATTTCGCATTACATGTTTCTGAGAACACTCGTATTTGTTCAGTATGAAACAGGTAAATGGATAATATTAAGAAATAGCATTTGTTCTGAACTGCAGAGAATGTCATTGCAGCCTTGGGCATATCATTACAGTTAGTATTACATAAGAATACATACTATTAATTACATTAGTTTACATGACATATATGTTCAACATTATTAAAAAAATAAAAATAAAGTTTTACTTGCAACTTAATAACCAGAGACGCTATGCATATATTTATGCAAACACACAGACACACACACACACACACACACACACACACACACACACACAAACACACAAACACACACAACATTAAATCCAGTGACATGTGAAGTGAATAACATCATGAGCCACTTTGACAAGGACCAAATTGTGATGGTTCGATGACTGGGTCAGAGCATCTCCAAAAAGGCAGGACTTGTGGGGTGTTCCTGGTATCCAGTGGTTAGTACCTTCCAAAAGTGGTCCAAGGAAGGACAACCGGTGAACCAGCGACAGGGTTGATGCGTCTAGCACGTGTCTGGTCCGGTCCCACAGAAGAGCTACTGTAGCACAAATTGGTGAAAAAGGTAACGCTGCTATGATAGAAAGGTGTCAGAACACACAGTGCATCACAGCTTGCTGCGTATGGGGCTGTGTAGCTGCAGACCGCTCAGAGTGTCCACGCTGACCCTAAAATGGGCACGTGAGCGTCAGAACTGGACCATGGAGCAATGGAAGAAGGTGGCCTGCTCTAATGAATCAAGTTTTCTTCTACATGCGGACAACCGGGGTTAGGGTCCGAACTGATGGAGCATCTGTGGGATGTGCTGGAACAACAAGCCTGATCCATGGAGTCCCCACCTCGCAACCTACAGGAATTAAAGGACCTGCTGCTAACGTCTTGGTGCAGATAGCACAGGACACCTTCAGAGGTCTTGTGGAGTCCATGCCTCCACGGGTCAGAGCTGTTTTGGTGGCACGAGGGGGAGCTACACAATATTAGTGGTTATTAGTGGTGCTTTTAATGTTGTGGCTGATCTGTGTGTGGTTATATATACATACATATAGAGACACATTATGAGGCACAATTTACAACAAACTTTTCCTCAAACCTTTGATACTTTTATAGTGACTGATGTGAATGAATCCAGCCAGTATGAGCTGCATTTTGCATATTACAATGAAAAGACAATGCATGGCTGTCCTCATGCATCTGGGGAGTTATTTGAAGGGTATTTAAAAAGAGATATAACCACTTGCCAAATGGCTGACAAATGCATTTTACTCTTTGACACAAGCGTAGTCTCGGGATTTACCTCTTCTGAGCTTGCCTGGCCATCAGGAAATGAGTGTACCGTCAATACATTCATGGGTATTTGATCATGAAAGGGATGTGCTTGTGAGGGGTTTATGAGTTGGAGAAAAAGTGCCACTGTGTGGAGTCAGCATGACAGATTGCTAAGAGTGGAGGTAGCAAGGGAACCGTGTGATAAAAGGCTCTTTGCTTCCGGAGCACTGTGCCTAATCATGGATGTGCTGTCAGACATGGTCGGACAGGAGAATGAAAGAGAGGGACGGAGAGACAGCCAGGGTCTGAAACAAATAGAGAATAGAGACAAGGAGAAAAAGGCAGTTGGAGGAGAAAGGGGAGTGTGAGCGTTGACGTAGTGTCTGGTGGAGAGGAGGGTAGGAGGTAGACAACAACATTCAAGACAGGAAGCTGACCATTTCTTGTCCAGGTCAGGCAAGGGGGTGACTAGGCGACCGCAGAGATTCCATTATGGCTTTTTTCTTTTTTTCTTTTTTTTTTAATCCTCCAATTCCACCGCTCTAGAAAACTCTGATTGTAGTCACCCACAAAATTCTAGCAATCATGAGAATTTTTGGTAGGTCAGTGACTCCCGTCTGAAAGAACCATTTCACTCAATTTCTGGAATAAATCTAGAATATTTCTGCACCTGTCAAGAATGATAAATTCACCGTGAAAAGTTCTGGGTTCAAAATAGTTGATGTCTTGCTGGTGAAAACATCTTGGTGGCAATTATTACTGTGAAGTCATCATCATCACCTTTATGACAAGGTATTCAGGTTCAAGCATAATACATATACCACTGTATGCAGTCCGTATATTATTTTCAAAGAGCAAACAGAGAGTTTTAGATCGGTATATCCTTACTTAACAAAAATCCTCCAGCCTATCAAAACATTCACATCGAATGCGTCATCGTATCTGACTGTCGGATCCTCCCCCTAGTGGCCGCCGGACGAGCTGTGTCTGTGTCGTCACGAAATTGTCAGGGAAAACGGGATAGCTCGGTTTTCCGGAATAACAGCGAGTAGTTTGCTCAGCCGGACATTTTACCACGTTCCATGAATGAGAGTTTAAAACTCCCTCCATATAGTGTTTGCAAAAAATACACACAATTCACTTATATAAAAATACATTTAGTGATCGTGAATAATGGCGACATCCAATGTTAACGTTAATAACAGAATCGTTTTATATGGGCAACTTATTTACTTAGTTTTAAGCCCCATTCAGCTTAAAAAAAAAAAAAAAACTTGACCAGTGTCACTTCTGGTCTCATTGTTAGACCGAAACTTGTGACATGATTTGAAAAATGTAAAAGCGTCCTGGAGCCTCGATCGGATGCATAAACCCCGCAGTGCAGCGCAACACAGCTTTTCGCTTGCGGAATCCGACTCTCCACCGGAATGAACGGACTTCCGGTTTATTCTTGTCATTTTGGGTGTGAAGCAGGCTTAAGAGTGCATATGAGAATATGTGCATGTGTGCGTCAAAAGTCTTGAGAGAAGTCGAGGTGCTGGCTCGGTTTTCATCATCAGGGTTTACTGGAAACATCGTATCTCAACGTTCCACAATGTTCCACGCACCCTAGAATGACACGCATGTCTACTATTCTAACATTAAAAAGAAATACTCTAATTCCAGTCAGACTTTAATTTTGGACTAACTTTTCCCTTTCTTATTGGGTTTTATGCAGTGCAAGTGCGAGCTACATGGAGTACTAATGTGCCGGAGCATTCATTACCATGCCTGGCGTTGGTGGCTCGCACATTAAGGGGCTAAGATGCAAAGTAATTCAATGCAGAAATGTGGAGTAATTTAAGAGCCGAAATGCAAAGTGAAAGCCGGTGCCTCTGAGGGACGGAGGATGGAGTGGAGCCTGAGCCCGGGCTTAAGAGACTGTGTCTGCCATGTCGCATTTGATTAATGGTGCCACAGGCCGCCTCATCAAGAGGCAATAAAATACGAGGGCATAATTCAGAGCTCATCCTCAGGTGTGGCAGGTGTTCAGCTCTCCTTATCAGCCTCCAAGGAGGCCTGCACCCATGGATCCGTCTCCACCTTATTTTCTGCTTCTTGTCCACTTACTACGATCAAAATATCTTCAATAAAACGGTCTTTTATTTGGACACTTAAAAGGGTCCGGACTCTTTGAGCGGGTCCCCAAAGATTAAGCTGTTCCCATTATTTTATTGGGAATTTGTTTGAAGCGATGATTTTTCGTGAGAGTAAATTAAAACCCGGCCAACTACATTCTGTTTGTATTTATTTCCCTGGTTCCCCATTCCCCCTTTCAAGCCTCGCTAATGAAACACAAACGCAATCCGCTGCTACTGAATTGCAATTTCCACTAGTTATTCTACCCCTGGATACGATTGGATTCCTAGTATCTTCCCAGCGTCAAGAGAGCATCCGAGAACAAGTTTATCTTCACCTCAGGTATTAATGAGAGCCCAAAATGTTCGTTTTGAGGCTTTGTTCTTTCAATTGTAATGCAGGCTTTCCTCCACCACCTCTATTAGTTACCTCAAATATATTGCTTTTGAGTTTCGTCACCACAGAATGGCTGCAGCAGTAATAACAGCTGAAGTTCATTGAGCGGTATGTGTGATATTAATGCATCAGCAGCGTCCTTACAGTACAATTCTCTATTAACAGAATAATATTGATTTCCTTTCACCGTGTGCCTCCAAACAATATATATATTTTTATAAATTCCCCTTCGGCGTGAGTATTTGATACGCATTGACCTTTCTCTGGCTTTCTACTAATCTCCGGCTCTATTAGCATAGGAGTGTGTCAGTAGTCGTAACAATCTCCCTGAAGGTCACTGCGAGTCGGGTTGTTTTTCTTCAGGGGAGGAAATCGAGACCCAGCCCGGTCACATACGTACATTTCCGCGCGGAAAGCAGCTGGATGAACATAGAGGGGAAGATGGGGGTCTGAGAAATAAAAAAATAAATACATTTTAAAAAGTACATCGGAGAAGGCCGCACGTAACCTGGCTTCCCACGGCCAGACTCAGGCTTCAGTGCAGTTCGGAGACGAGCGTTTCTGTGCGGAGGAGAGATAAGGATTCCAGTGCGAGCGCAGATTACGGAGGAGGATGAGGAGGAGGAGGAGGAAGAGGAGAAGAAAAACTTGTATTTGCTCGTCTTTCTCGGCGGGATTCACAATGTTGCGCTTTCGATTTCTACACAGATATTTGCCGCGATAGAGGACAAACACGGCTTCCGCGATAAGTCATTTGCATAGGACGCGGTGGTCACGTTTTTGTCTGCGTTCGTGCAATTATTTCTACATCGGTTTCTGTGTATTTGTAATGCTGCGACGCGTGCATGGATGAGGTGCACGTCCGAAATACATTTATATGAAAGAAAACAATGATTAATATGACTTCAATTTAGTTAAATGGTATGGGGTAGGCATGGCCATGCATTTTCATATACTGAAGTGGCAACCCTTTTTAATAGCTATTGTGGGTGAACAAAGTTTGCTTTGGTAATTAATTAAAACTAAAATCTAATTATACAATGTACTTCGACCTTATGACTGAAAGGCATCGTCTAAAAATAAAATAATCATTTGATATTACATTTGGCATTCTTTGCCCTTGAAGCGATATGGACGTTTTTTCAGGTAAGTCAATGCACCGAGATTCATTTTCACCAGTAGTTCTTGCGGACGCGCCGTGGAGGAGGAAGATTTTATTTTTACCCGATTCTTACAATTACTGTTTCACAAAATAATAATCGTAACTAACAAATATGGAGAAAGTCAAAATGGAAAATTTAAGGTATGTATTATAGTCTTGTGCCATTTCTGTTTGCAATTATAAAGCTCCAGCCATTTCTAACCTATTAACAACAGTAAATGCTTTTCATCTGATCAACCTATTGAATCTTGATACTATATTGTTTTATTTCACAGCACTTGACCAAATATAGAAAGGAAGACATTACCAATTCAGTTATATTTATTAACTCACCCTACCAGACTCTGCCGAAGGATCGATTTTGTTTCTCTAATTATATTTGATTAACTTATCGCATCAATATAATCCTGCAAAATCCTCAAGGCATGTTTATTCTTTTCAGAAAAGTGTTTTTCGAGTCATTTGTAGTTTCCAAGATAAAGAGCCACTTTTTGTATTATTGCAAAACAGGTGGTAGCAGCCACGTTCCCCCTCAGAAGCCAAATATTTAAAACCAGACAGATGATGTTCAGATGATGGACGATGCAGATTCGCATTCCAACCAATGTCCACGGCTTTCCAGACAAAATTCGGATCTACCCTTCCACACATGTAGCCAAAAAGAACGAGATTGTCCGTTTCAGACGCATTTACATTAACTGGAAATGATCTGTTGGTTTAGACGAGGGGCGGAGCCTGAGTAGAGCGTGCAGGAGGCAGGATGCGACGCAATGACACACCGCAGAGTTTTATTTGTGTTGATACTCGTGTATATGGATGTTGTGAAGGAAATTCTTCCGCAATGATCCGTGAGGTTAATCTGCCCGCTACAAGAAGACAAAACTGAGAATATCCAAGATTATTTATTCTGCAGAATAAAGAGGAAGATTCAGTGCTGCTCCAAAGCAGCGCTCGGATCAATCTACTATCACAGAGAAAGACAGGAGGCTTTATACAGGAGAACAGGGTGTGGTTTGCGTCAGAGGTCTCCAACAGGTCTGCGGCCACCCCCCCCAACTGTCTTCCTGGGTGCCCCCCCTTCCTAGACAAGGGAAATAACAGGTACTTGCAAACTTGACCAGGCAGAATGGGGGTTGCATGACAATGCACTTCTAGGTGTCCCCCATCTCTATAGCAGGTAAACAGGCCACGTGTGATATGATTCTTTCATATTAGAATTGACATTGTAGGAGCAAAACAAAACTCTTTACATGAACTCTGGGGGGTTCCTGGGGGGACAGACACAAATGTTTTCAAACCCCCTTTTGGAGGTAGAGGTCCTTGTCCTCATTCAAGATAGTTGATCGTAATAATTTTTCCCTCACAATGTTTCCACAATATAAATGAGAGGGTGGAATGAATAACAAAGAAAGCAGAAAGGAATACGCAGCACCTACGCGCTGCATACTATGGTAAATATAATACTAATAATAATACTAGGTAAATGACTGGCACATGATAGAGACATCATCCACACGCGACACGCCCACACGCTTGCTGTGAATGCTCCGGACCCTCACCTGCTCTGTTCACACATACCACTCGATTGGACATAACCCGGACTTTGTACTTGGGAAATGTCCGAGTCAAATGATTCGGACATTTGCGTTCACACATACAGCTCCTACAGGTAATATCCGGATAATTTCAGGTTTACAGTGCATTTGTAAAAGCAGCTTTAGACACTCCAAATTATGGCTTTTGACATATTCAAGTAAAAAAAAAAAAGTACTGTTATCCAACCCCTTGTCCTTTTGTGGAACTGGAACAGAAATGCTCGTCAATCCAAACTCAACCAAACCATGAACTCCATCTCTTTACATTTTATCAGTAGGTTGAGGCCAGTGGACAGACACCTTATTCGTCCCCGAAGGTAAATGCAGTGTTGAGAATTCCACAGAGCCATGTAATAATAACTGTCAATATCTTAATGCATTTGTTTTCCAGAACCAGATCTGAAAGCATCAAAATTAAGTGTAATCTTACTAAAAGGCTGCATCATTTAGAAGGTCTTATTTAGGTCTCGGGCTAGCGAATAATAGCTTTGAGAGAATATTACATCAACACCTGGTATGTCAGCCTTACATTTTAGAATATTATTTTCAACAATTATTTTTCAACTAAACATAGGAAAGCAGTTTCTATTTCAATAAAGAAAGCCAAGTTTCGCTATATATTGTATAATATGCTGCATAGCGTGGCATGCATCGTAATTAATGGACATTTTCGTTCCGAGCAAAAAAAAAACACACAGCACGAGAATATCCACAGTAAAAAAAAAAAAAAAGGAAAATCTTTAAAAATGGCTTTAACGACAACATTATAGTCCCAGCACCTTGCATTTGTCTTGAGTGAGTCCGGCCTGAACACAGGTTGTGATGGCTGGTGGAGGAGAGCCAGGCTCTGGCTGAGCACTGTGGCAGTCCATTGACTGTTTCCTTCAAAGGGAAAGGTCAGAGGATAAGAAACGATGGGACGCCGGCTGAAGGTAATCATTAATAACCCCACTGTCCTGTCAGCAGCAGCCTCCGGCTCCACCACGACACGGCTGTACCCACACTCTTATGATGGGATGTGCTGTGCGGATGGAGCCTGAAAGGTGGAGATGTGTCCGGTGTTACAGAAGTGGGATCTGGATAAGAAGAATTCCAGGATGACTGACTCGGGCTGCTTTTGCCTACAGATAACGTTGGGAGTGAGATCTAGCGTGTCTGTGCAACAGAAACTTCCTATCCTCTGTGGATTTTTTTTTTTTTTTCTTTTTTAATTGAAGGTTAGCATCGGGTTACCAAGACGACCAACCCACGCAGATGAATATCAAGGCAAAACATGAGCGCTGCTAACACCCATTAATGTGCGGATCCACCTTCTGTCGTGTTTATGCCATCGTGTCGGTAGGCAGCGGCACTGGAAGAGAACAGTGTTTTGCATAAACCTGGTTCTCATTAATATAGTACTAGTACTGCCGCCTCTTCTTGTTATCCACGTTTTATCCATTTATCTCTCTCTCGCTCTCTCTCTCTCTCTCTCTCTTTCTCTCTCTCTCGCTTTCCCTCTCACTCTGTTTCTCCTCTCTCTCCCTCCGCTGCACTTCTAATGCCTCCTTTACCTCCACAGCCCCCATGCAAATAGGCATCCTGTCCTGCAGAGGAGAATAGGTGGGAAAACAAATTGGATCGAATGTAATTCAGTTCACCCAGGGAACGGATCGATGCTGCTGAGAATGGCTTTCACAGCGCTGAGTGCCCGCCTGGCGTAGGAGGCTGCAGTTTACAGCCCAATGTGGACCTGATAAGTAAATAAGTAACGCTTATGCATCCTACAACAGGTAATCAACAGTTATTGTAGTCCCTGGTAGATGTGTCACATCTACATCATGACGTGGACTCTACGCCTTTCCCTTAGTGTTTCAGTCGGTCTGGTTACAGAGTAAACCACTTTGTAGTTACTGCAGAATTGTATTCCCATGGCTGTATAATGTATTGACTGACTCTTGCTGAGAAAGCAAAATATAGATTTGGTGTACATTTTCATAAATTTAAGTCACAAACAATAAAATAAAAGTATATAGTAAGTATATACTTATAAAAAAATATAAGAAAATATGGTAGATGAAAAAGTATAATATAGGATAAAATAAGTACAATTATACAATTACATGTTGTGTTATGATGAAGATGAGCCCAGACTGCATGCAACCTGTACGAATGCCTCTATGCATTTCTGTTTTCCATCCTTCTTTATCCATGTTCCTTCCATTATCTAAACAGACACGTGTGCACCCACACACAAAAACAAACACCCACACATACACACACACATTTTAAAACTGCAATTACAATTAAAAAAAAACAAAACATATTGTGAGATGTGCTTTGCAATTACCAAGTAGCAAAATACTCATTAAAATAACGAGACCGAGACCATTTATCATCTGGTAGCCGCAGGTTTCTTTTTAAGATTCAAGATTCATGATGTTTATTTATCGCATACTTATATATACGAGCATACATATATGCAGTGAAATATCATTGCAAGGCGCCCAGAGATTATGCACAATAAGTGCCAACTGACACAATAGCTAACTAATTAACTAACTAACCAACTAACTAACTAACTGAACTCACTGATTTGTAAAACGTAATTCAATTAGTAAATTGAAAAAAATAAGAGTAAAAAGGTAATATACTGAACGGGAATACAAAATTCAAAAAAGAGGAATAGATTATTATTTATTTTGAATAGACTAGTTGTATATATACAGATATGTGCAGTTAAGTGGCATGTGAATAAAGAGAGGTAGTGTGTGTTAAGATATACAGTATAGCATACAACAGTATGGCACAGCAATACATTAACAGTACAGAATGCAGTACAGTATGCAAGATACCATACAGTAAGGCAGTGGGGTCTATGTGTGTGTCTCAGTGAGGACCCCTGGTGAGTTCAGCGTTGACAGTTCTTATGGCTTGTGGGAAGAAACTCCTTCTCAGTCTCTCTGTCCTTGCTGTGTGACTGCGGAGGTGCTTGCCTGACCGCAGCAGCTGGAACAGTCCGTTGTTTGGGTGGTGAGGATCCTTCATGATCCTCACCACGTCCCTTTCCTGCTCCTACACCTCCTGGTGTATAAGTCCTGCAGGGAGGGGAGGGTAGTTTCAGCTGTATGTTCGGCTGAACGCACCACCCTCTGCAGGGCCCGCCTGTCCTGAGCAGTACAGTTCCCAAACCAGGCAGTGATGTTGCCTGTCAGGATGCTCTCCACCGCTCCACAGTAGAAGGATTTGAGGATCCTCACCGAGACTCAGAATTGTTTTTTTCTGCCTGAGGTCGTAAAGACGCTGCCTCGCCTTTCTCACCAGAGTGTCTGTATGTGTAGTTCATGTTAAGTCCTCAGTGATGTGGACTACCTGGTACTTGAAGTTGCTCACCCTGTCGACAGAAGTCCCATTAATCATCAACGGCCTTTGCATACTCGGTTGTAATGCTCTCCAAAAGTCCACAATCAGCTCCTTAGTTTTGCTGACATTCAGGAGGAGGCTGTTGTCCTGGCACCAGTGTGACAGGTCAGCCACCTCCTCACAGTAGGCCTTCTCATTGTCATCGGTGATCAGGCCCACCACAACGGTGTCATCAGCAAACTTGATGATGTTGTTGGAGCTGGACCTGGCCACACAGTCATGTGTCTACAGGGAGTACAGTAGGGGGCTGCGGACGCAGCCCTTGGGGGATCCTGTGTTCAAGGTGAGGGTGCTGAACGTGTGCCTCCCCACCCCAACTATCTGCGTCCTGGCTCTGAGGAAGTCCAGGATCCAGGCACACAGAGGAGTGCTCAGTCCAAGCTCCAGCAGCTTGACAGCCAGTCTGATGCGGACTACGGTGTTGAAAGCCGAACTGTAGTCGAGCAGCAATCTCACAAAGCCCCCCTTATGGCCATCCAGGTGCGTGAGCGTGGTGTGCAGTTCCACACTCTCGTACCAGGTTCATTTAACTTGTGAAATTCACATTGCTTGCTCTCATCTAAATCATATGGTACACTGAAATAACTGTGGGAAGCAAATGTGAGACCAGTGTGATGCTGGGGTGAGGCTGAGATCTCAGATTTTGTGTCTTGGGCGGGCTCAAGAAAGGACTTGTGTGACTATAAGCAGCCTAGTTTAAATTTCCTCCAGTCGTACATACTGTATATTTGTTTTCTAAATTGCAGATAGATAGAGGCTGGAGCTTTAATCATATTGCATTAGGTTTGATGTAAACTGTGCAGAGTCCATCACTTTCCCAGGCAGGTACAACAGGGATCCATTAGCAGAACATCAGTGTTTTGTTTGAAGTGATCCTGACTGTGTTTTTGCCTGATTCAGAGAGAGAGAGAGAGAGAGAGACAGAAAGAGAGAGCGAGAGAGAGAGAGAGAGAGAGAGAGAGAGAGAGAGAGAGAGAGAGAGAGAGAGAGAGGTCAAAGATGGTGCAGAGGAGAGGCTGGCAGACACGGTGGGACAGACTGAGCAAAGGGAAGTAGGAGGTGATGAGAGACTGAGTGCTGACAGCAACTCACGCAGCGTCACCTGAGAGAAAACAGATGAAAGTTACCGAGTGCTGCAAGTTAAAACAGATATGGAATATTTAAGGAGGGAAGGGTGGTATGTGGTGAGAGAGAGAGAGAGAGAGAGAGAGAGAGAGAGAGAGAGAGAGAGAGAGAGAGAGAGAGAGAGAGGGGGTGACATGGAGTAAAACGCAGCGTAAGAAAAAAAGAGGGGAGTGATGAAGACGGATAAGATGACATCAAGGAGAATCGGAGAACAGAAAGGTGCCTACAACCCACATGCTGACAGCAAATAAGTAGGCGAAGGAGAGACGGAGGAAGAGCGGTGGAGTGGGTGAGTGGACGGAGAGTTAGATCAGTGGAGACAGAAGAGAGTGGTAAGCAAACAAAAGAAACTAAACAAGGCTGAACGAGGGGCGGGACACATGAGGGGAGGAACAGTCAGGGGAGTGGAGGGACATCCAACGAGACAAGAAAGGGTAAACAAAAAGAAAGCACAGTTTGAAGGGAGGAGCGAGAAACGGAGGGATGACGGCGCGATGAAGGATGACCCAGAAAGAGACCTCGCAAGGGTTTGATGGACACACGGTGATTGTTGCTAAAGCCCGGCCGTCACTGTAGCACCTAAAAGCGCTGTGACAGACGAAGAGGGAGGAAAGAAGGAAAAGATGGAATGAAAAATTAAAGACAGAAAGCAAGAAAGAAAGAACAAAAGAACGAAAGAACGAAATAAATAAAGAAAGAAAGAAAGAAAGAAAGAAAGAAAGATGTGCCCACTGACTCCAGTCGACGGCAAAGAGGGCTGTGTCGCCCGGAGCAACGCTGTGTGGTGTCCGCCTCTCTGCCCATCAAAAGGCATCCGTAACAAACAAGCGTGTCCAACAGCGTGGCTGTGACTGGCTGGTGGCCCCGCTTTCATGTCTCCCAGCTCAGAGCTGCAGCTGCAAAAATGTTAAAAAAGGATTGAAAGGAAAGAGTAGGGACTTAGGGAAAGTTAGAAGGGGGCAAAAGTATGAGAGAAAACGGGGTGGGCGCAGGGCCACGAAACAGCGCTCGTGGAGCACGGAAGCTCCTGCACGCACACAACAATGGATCGGAACTTAATGGGTTTGTCATACCCAATCAGATCTGATGCGCCATCGGCCGTGGCGGTCACCAGAGGCTCTGGGCACAATTAGAGCCTGTTTTGGAGCGGTGGTTTTGTGATAGATGGCTAGTTAGATGCCTTCAGGCCTGCTCACACCAGAAAACTGGCACCTTAAAATTCCTCGGCCTGTCCTTGCGAAGCGGGTTGCATTACAAAACTATACAGTCAGTTACCAAGCTAGCTAGCGGGGCTAGCTGGCGAGCTAAAAAAAAGCAAAACAATTGAATTAAGGATGGCTTATTGTACTGTGGCAGTTCTCCTGTCACACCCCACCAGAGTGGCTTTTCCAGGGCCCCCTGCCACAGAGACACAGGTAATGATGTGAAGGACAAACCGGTTTAATGGCAAGGATGTAATACACCAAGAGCAGATGGAATCGTGCCATGACAAATGCTCCCTTTCTGTGTGTGTGGGGATGGGTGATTCAACCCTTGCTCACCAATTGCTCTGATGAGCAACAGGTGCACAGTCACCCCGGATCCTGGGCCCACTTAACGAGACCCAAGAAGAGTAGGGTAAAGTATAGGGTGACCACATTTCTAAATCCCGTTGCAGGACACTTAAATGTTTTATTTGAATAAATGTGTATATATTCAAGAAAACCCAAACCACATTTCTCATGTGAGCCTTTAAAGCCTGTATGAAAACTCATGAAATCATGTTTAAGAGTACTTAATCCAGATCATGTTTGTGAGTTGTACACATCAAAACCCCGACAGTGTGTTGACAAACTGAAAATTAGATTTTCTAAAAATAGCTGCAAGGTTTTTGGGTTATTGGTTCATCCAGAGGACAGGATGGAACCCAAAGAGAAATATAATCTCTAAATAAGATTCCATGTGCAACCTTGACTGAGAGGAATTCTTGTTGAAGTATGACCAATTAAGCCTCATCTGGATTTGTGCCCAAGGAATATCGAAGGAAAGGAACCTAGAGGGTCAGAAGCTCAAAGCGCCTAGAGGGTGAGGAGCAGAGACCAGGTTTTCCAAGTTTACAATGAAGGGGCAAAACATTAATTTATAAATGTAAAAGAATAAATAAAAATCATCAAGGGTCTTGGAAAAATAAAATTGAAGTAATATTTTATTTATATATATATATATATATATATATATATATATATATATTTTTTTTTATGCTTATTTCAAAATGAAAGGTTTTCTAAGAAAATTTAATTGCTATGTTTTATTGTACCTGGAGTATTTTGGCTTTGTACAAAAGGGCACAACAACACTGACATGAAATCACAACAAAATTAACAGTAGTATAGGACCATCATCACATCATACAAGAAGCATAACAAATATTCATCATATCATACGAGAGCTAAATAAATAAGGGACAGTTTGATGTCTGCATGAAAACTATTCAATGATAGTGGCATTGGGTTTGGGAAAAAGGGGGTCCTAAAGATATTTATAATTAATGGCTCATATGTTTTAAAGTTTCAAACTTGCCATCCCTACATTGTGTTACCACCACAGAGGCTTGAGGAGATGGCAACCAGAACCGCTCCTGCCCTGGCCAAGCAGATGACTGGAAGAGATGGGGCACCTGCTCTTCATTAGGTATGGTCCACCTTTGACCTGGCTCGAAATGTGGACCATTGTTCAGGTGGTCTAGCTCACCCTGCTACACATACATTAAAACAAGACTTCAATAGGTGTTCTCGCACAGCGGGAACATTTTCATAGGTCTAAAACTTTTGAAGGGACCGTCCACCTTTTTTTTGTGTCCACACGGCAGGATCTACGAACGATTGTAGTTCTTAGAGCTCCATTTTGAGGGACTTTTTTAGCTCCTACTCCAGGGCAGGGACTAACCGGCACAAGAGGAATCTTCAGTGACGTGAGTGCACGGTGATTGGTCCAGACGTAAGTCCACGGTCCCTCAGTGAAGATTGGAATGCTTATTTCTCACCTCAAATCTGTTTAGAAACAGATTTTAGACTGATAAGGTGAAATAAGTGAAAGATACGGAGTAAATACAAGACGGAACACAGAACTCGTGCTGAATCCCCATTGGCTTACAGTATTTCAGCGTCACTTCAGAGTTCCAGTGCAGTGCGACAAAAAGCCCTTGAAGGTATTTAGTTCTCGGGGGACCTCCCCAGTTCCTAGTTCCCGTCAGGGAGTCCCCAGAACTGTTTGGTGCGACAACAATATGTGAGAATTGAAGACCTTTTGGAGTCTAGTGGAAAGAATACTAGAAGGAATGTGGAAAAGCGTCTGTCATACGTATGTAAATATGTGTAGACGTTTAACGTGGAGCCGTCTGGACCAGCCTCAAGCTTCTTTGTGGTAAAGGTTTGGCTATTGTGGATCAATCTGGAAAGAAGTCTGCTACAGTTCTGGCAGAAAGGAAAAACGAGCCTTGAACAAGTTGCTCCATTTTTCTTATTTCATATGCTAGACAAAGACAGATGGCACTTGTAATAGAGCTATAGAAACATCATGATGTTGAAATTTCAAGAAAAAAAGATCATTCTTTCCATGGGATGTGCGACCAGCTTTATATTCCAAGTACACAAATTGTACAGCACAGTAATTGGAATCCCTTTACAAATTTGTCAGTAGCTAATATATAAAAGAGAACAGACTCAGCTTCCAAAATTACACACTGATAAAAGAATTGATTAAGCTTTAATGTCCCTTTAGGAGTCTCTTACCTAATGGATTGAGCAATAAATTCATAAAGACAGATGAAGTGTACACCTTGGTATGATTTTAACATGGTTTTAGAGACCAATGCATCATGCACTGACTTAACCTGGCCAACTGGCATGGAAGTGGATGGGACCTGAACCACCGGTGATGCTTCAATATCAAATGCGCGGCTGCACTCACACACTTGATAACAAACAGACATTGGTGTAATTCTGTCATTGTCAGTGAGAAGATTTGCACCAAAGACACTGGACTGTTGTCTGTGACGCTAACATTGCAGCTTGGGCCTCATAAGTTCCCAGTTATTAATGATTCTGATGGTCATGATCCATGCATCCTGAGGTAAATGAGGCAAATGCAGCAAATTAAATTCAACATGTTTGTACACAAACTACTATCCATCTCTCCAGAGACCTCCATCTATTTGGGGAGGGACTTTCACCACATGGCACTTTGAAAAAGATCCCTGATTTTCCAACAATATGTCACTTCCCCCTCCACCAGTGGTTCTCAACGACTGGTTCCACACATGGCACCAGTCCACAAAATATTGGCTATAGTGCCGAGTTCTCATTCCCGTGGCAAACCAGAAGCAGAAAAGCTGCACTGTGCCAACATTTTCAGATGCTCCAGTTCCAGACCCATATTAGCAGGTCTATATCACCAGTTTTATTTTGAGCGCTTGTGCTCACCATTTCCATCACGCATCTCATCACCACATCAGCAAGTCAATAGCACTGACTTTCAATCTCTTATGCTGTTTATTATGAAAATCAATCTAAAATCACCCTTTTGGCTTTACCCAATAAGACAAACAACAAAGCTTGGGAAGCTGTTGCCTCAACAATTGGGGCAAACACGCTTGGTCCCCATTAAGTGGTGTCATTGCAACAATGTGTTCTGCCTATAAATGAAAGAGCTCATTTTTATTTTATTTTATTATTATTATTTATTTATTTTTAACAGAATGAAAAAGAGAAAATGCACAAGTGATGATTAGCCAAAGATGTTACAGAGCTAGCAGCCAGAGATGTGGAGAAATGTCACCTCCTAGTCTCCAAGGCCTCAGTATTGCAGCAGTGTCAGGCACATGTTTTCAGGACTCCTTGAATATGGATATGGATGAAATGGGAGCCGTCACGTTCCAGGTTCCAGACAAGATATCCATGCACAAGGGGATGAAACCAGTTGGAGCACTCATGTCCAGGAAGTCCAGGGAATGGGGGAGTCCAGAGGCTGCCCAGAGGAGCAGGAGTCCTCCGATGTTGATCTGTGAGAGAAATTCCACCTGCACAGCTAACGGCTTCATGCACGAGAAGGAGAAGGAAAGACCAGACCAGGAGACCACAGCCCATTCCCTGTGCACAGGGATCTGCCTATCAAACCCTTCCATTTTTCTCAGAAGAAAATGACATACCAGAGTGCTCCACCACTGCCACTGCTGCAGCCTTAACTACAGAGGCCAATGCTGTCCACCACCATCACCGCTACACAGTCTGCTGCTCTACTGTCTGCAATTTTTAAAAAAAGACTCAGCGTTCCCATTTTCCAGGAAGGTGAGGGCCATTCTCACTGACACATCAGTTGCAAAAGCTCTAAAGGAGGATGCAGAGAGGAGAGAGAGAGAGAGAGAGAGAGAGAGAGAGAGAGAGAGAGAGAGAGAGAGAGAAAATAAGTAATCCCAATGCAAGGCACTAGCGTTGGTGCAATAATTGGCACAAAATAGTGGTTTGGATTTAAATTATGTTGCCTGGATTTTGGACTTTTTAAGGGGTCAAAGTACATTGCTGCTCATCTGATTTGCTAGTGTCATGCCAAGGTTCACTACAAGGCAACCTGCTTTCCTGTTTAATATATTCTATACAAATCACTGTCAGAAATGTGCTGATGACTCTGTTATGTTAAATCTATTGAGTGCGAAGGACACATGCCATGGCCCTGTCCAGCCTGATGTTGGCAGATGGTGAGATGCTGCTTTCTTACAGCTTAATGTTCGAATAACTAAGGTCAGGGCCATTGATTTTGGCCGTAAAATTGTTCCTTCCAGTCCCAACCAGCCTACATCAAAGGTATGTGGTATATAATTTTGATGGTTATAGGTATAAACTTTGCAGAGAAGGACTAAGGAGACAGTGACTCTCTTTGTCCAGAGATTCATTGACCAGAAAATGATGAATGAGTAATACAGATACAGCATAATGAAGCACACTGCCAGTAGTTCTTTACTATTGCACTATTTAATTTAAATAAAAACTGTGATGTTACATTTATTCAAACAATATTTTTTCCTCTGCCTTTGAACTATTTGAACATTATCCACAGATATTAAATGCAAGACAAATCCCATTATCAAATATAATTCATAATCTTGCTGTTATAAATCGCTATAGATCAGATTTGCCAAGTATATCTAATTTAACAAAATACATCGCAATGACTTAATATAATGAATAGTACACAAAGATCACATTATATATATATATATTAAAGGACACATCTTTCTTAAGGTCAAAATTGATGGCGAAACTGCACTGCATCGGGTCTGCACCAACCTCGACAGCATGTCCCTTGTGGGAAGCACAAGGTTTGATTTTGGATTTTGCAAGGTTCTTTGATTTTGCCTTGATTTTGCAAGGTTCGGCTGTCTATTTTAGGATAAAAAAAATTGACAGCAGCTACGACTTCCAACATGACTTGTTAGACCGGGAGGGAAATAACATAACTCCAACAGAGTGATGGAGTGATGGAGAAAACAGAGAACTTGTTTTATTTTCGAACACAAAAAAAACATGAGCGGAAAAACATTAACAAAGCGTCAACTGAGAGGAGAGCAATAGTGGAGCGATAGGCCAGCCAATTTGACATAAATAAGGGGAACCCTGGGCAAACCACATAATAAGCTGCAGAGCTCACATCTAAACTACCAAAGAAGAAGAAGAGAAAACAAAATCCTGCAAAAGTAAAACTCACTTCATTAAGTAAATACAGTAACAAAAAAAACCCCCACACAAAATATGTTAATGGATCATTAAAACTTAACCTAACTTCTTTATAGATATATTGTATATTGTATTGCTGCTGGGCTCCTTGTCCTGGGAGGCAGGATGTTCTGGAGGACATCGCAGCTACCATCACTTCAAGTCAAGCTAGCCTGGAGGTTCCTGATCAGATCCTTCTGCAGGCTCCCGAATTATAATTCAGCCAAAATGGATAGGTTGGGGAAAGCAAGGGAATGTTTTTAGTACTCTTTGTTTTTCTTTTTAACGATTCTGATCAGATTGATTGTTTCAATTTATCAGCACCAATAATCACAACCTGTCTTTATCATCTGTTGATTAATTGCCCTTTGCAACGCTTTAATAAACACTTTACCTGCATTTTAAGTAACAGATGATTTATCTGTATTAGTAGAGAGGAACAAAGTCACCTAAAATTGAGTACCCTTCTTGTAGATCGTAAAAAGTTAAGAAGAGCGCAATATAGGATCTAAATGGTTCGCCTAGCTCCCATATAGAGACATCTCCTGGGGACAAAAGAATACTTGTTGTTAAATGAAAATCCAGCAACCAACCAAAGTGGCACTCACTTAGAATAGAGCTATCATTAACTGGAGTGACCTTCTCGGGTTATATCCCTTAGTTTGCAAGGTTGAGGGGTACTGATGGGGTATAACTGAGGGCTCAAACAGGGGAGGATTCAGGAAGGAGATAGTGAGCAGCTGGGCCAATCTATTCGCGACCAGGTCCAAGCAATCTTTAGAATCCTGTACAGTGGTAATACCAGGCAGGCTGAAGATCTGACCTGTTAGATGGAGGACTAGTCTGGTGCCCCAAACACACCGGTCAGAGTGCCCATGCTGACCCCTGTCCACTGACAATAGCGCCTACGATGCGCACGTGAGCGTCAGAAGATTCGAGATTCAAGACGTTTATTTGTCACATACATATACATGCAAGCATAATAGATGCTTGCATGCACTCACTCACATTTCACCACGTATATATTATATAACGGCACAATGGCTAACTAATTAACTAACTAACTAAACTACCTAAACTAACTGATTCCTATAACGTAATTCAGTTTGTAAATAGAATAAAAAAAGAATAAAAAGGTGATATCCTGCACAGCAATACAAAAATAAAAATAAGAGGAATAGACTATTATGTATATACAGATATGTGCAATAAAGTGGTATGTGAATAAAGTGAGGTTGTGTGTGTGGAGATATACAGTACAGTATACAACAGTACGGCACAGCAATACAGTAACACCCAACAGAACTACAATACAGCACAGTATGCTCTAGCCCAGTACAGTGATACAGTACAATAGAGCAGTGGTGCCTAACTGTGTGAACTAGAGCAATGAAAGAAGGAGACCTGGTCTGATGAACAACGTTTTCTTCTCCATCATGTGGATGGCCAGGGTTAGGGTCTGATCCAATCGAGCATTTGTGTGCTGTGCTGGAACAACAAGCCTGATCCATGGAGGCTCCACCTCACAACTTACAGGACTTAAAGGATCTGCTGCTAACGTCTTGGTGCCAGATACCACAGGACACCTTACAAGGTGCTATTGCTGGGAGACATGGCACCCAACGTGGGGCCCGAAGCGGAAAAACTTATCAGAAATTTTTTCATTGAGATACAACCGGGGGGAGTGCGTAACAGCCGCACTCCCAGGAGCAAACCACGCTCCAAGGAGCAAGCAGTCGCATTTTACAAAGTGTTCTTCCAAGTCTTCAAAGTGTTCATCATAGCCTGGCTCTCCCTTCTTGAACAGACCGTCTCCAGTAATAACTTTGGCCAGAGTTGGAGAAGGGCTGTTGCCAGCTATGTGCACTTACACCGATCAGCCACAACATTAAAACCACCACTAATAACCACTAATATTGTGTAGCTCCCCCTTGTGCCGCCAAAATAGCTCTGACTCGTGGAGGCATGGACTCCACAAGACCTCTGAAGGTATCCTGTGGTATCTGGCACCAAGACGTTAGCAGCAGATCCTTTAAGTCCTGTAAGTTGCCAGGTGGGGCCCCATGGATCAGGTTTGTTGTTCCAGCAAATCCCACAGTTACTCGATCGGATCGGACCCTAACCCCGGCCATCCATATGATTTTGAAGAAAACGTTATCCATCAGACCAAGGCACTTTCTTCCATTGCTCCAGTTATGACCCTCACGTGCCCATTGTAGATGCTTTCGGGGGTGTTATTCACGTTACCTTACAGTGGTTTTAATGTTGTGGCTGATTGGTGTCTATAGTCCTCAGGATCACTATCGTGGCAACAGAAGAACCTGAAGAAGTCACCGTCTTCATTGAATGACTCTTGTACAGTATCAGGAGGGGGAGTCAAAAAAAACATGTATCAAACCAGGCTTCCTCCAATTTCAAGTGACTGGGATGGAGTGCTGCACATGTGTTGGAAAAGTCAGTCTTGTTATCTGGGTTGCTTGTTATCTGAGTTACAATCAATACGGCTTGGTAAAGGCAGGACGACTTCTCCATCCCAAGATTCTACATTGTACCTAGTGGTTCTTCTTGGCTTGTTTTTATTTGTAAGCTCTTCACCCGCTTGTGTTCATTTCAATGTGACATCAACAGATAATGAGGGTGCTCCACGCTGTCTGATCAGGATGAGATCAAGGGAATCAAACACCTTGACAGGCAAGAAACTTGTTTGACAACTCACTAGCCAAAAGTCACTAATGCCGAGTTCAGACTACGTGGTTCTGGCCTGATTTTCCACTCGCAGACAGGTTTTTGGAGATCGCAGAGCAAAGCCCAGGAACGGAGACAAATCATAGCGACACGCGTGTGGCGTGAACTGCAACAGAATCCGACTGCTCGACGAACTCTCGCCAATGGCGAGCTGCTGGCGAGATATCAAGCAGGTTTCGTATCTGGGCGTATCAGGATCGACTCGGGTGTGATGCAACGAGCTACAACCAATGAGAGTAGACATGGAGTGAGGGGGAGGGGAGGAGTCCAGAAGGAGAGAAGGGAGTGCACTGCGGCAGCAGCCAGAAACACACAGCATACCAATTTATTTTTCCTCTCTAGTTTTTTATACATTTCTTATTTAAATTCTGACTTTATTCGATTTTTTTTTACAGTGATCAAGAATATAATAAAAAAGAAATAAGGCCAACGCTGCCCACCACCATAATCCTGTCCCGTGCATGGTATCGCGTCATTTCCGGTGTCGCGTGTGTTTTCGTGACAAAACACAGTTTGGAGACGGACTCGTCGGGGAACCCTCGTGGTGAAAGATCTCTTAATGTTTGATCCAATGTCGCCGATCAGTCATGTAGTGTGAAACCACAACGACTTCAATAATCCCAATCGCAAAACCGAGGACTTTGAAAGTCTTGTGTCAAAGATCATTATTTGCTGTGTGAATTGTAGAGATTCATTTCGATGAAAAGTGTCGCAATGCATAAGAAATTGCCCCACAGTTAGCTTCAAGCAAGTTTGCATCTGCAGTCCCTGGGCAAGGAGTTATCATTATATACACAATCATATATAGTAAATACTTCCATGTGGGAGTCAGCACTACACAGTGATCATTTATATCAATCTTCTGTTAATTATTGTTAGATATAGTGTAATATTATGTAACGGTAGTGTGTGGGGTTGGATGTTCTGAACAGATTATGTATATATTGATTTGTAAGTGTTGCAGGGTGTGTTGCAGATATCATAGAGGTACATTTAATACATTAAGGCAGCAAATAATAATAAAGAAACTTTTTTTCTTTTTTTTTTCTCGCAAATCAATCACATTGAGGTGAAAGGTAATTGACCAGGTGGCATATGCACAGATACAGTATGCTGGCGTTCATGTATATTTATGACACAATGCACTGCCTGGGAGCGGCGTAGTGGAGGTGGATTGCTCAGAGTTGTTTGACAGCGCGGATGCTTGCAGCTAGTCTTCTGGAAAACGTGATTCCTCTTCACACTTAATGGACTGGCAAGCCTTTCCACAGAGTGTCAGGAGCTGCTAAATAAAGGGCCACGCAGGTGCTGAGATGACAAGTTGCCCATCAAATACCGCTGACATGAAAGGAGACGCTCCTCCGACGTGTCCCCACTGTAAGGATCAAGCCAGTTCTGCTTCCTATTGTTTCGGCATCTTGTGAAAATGAAATACCAACAGACTGGAATTAGAAGCCGTTGATTGTAAGCCCTTCAGTAAAACGTACAATACAATTAGATGAGAAGGAATGTACTGACAGATACCAAGACAGATTGGTAAAAAATAAATCTGGGTTATTCAAGGATTGTAAAGGAAAATCCCCAGCCAAATCACAATACCATATCTGCTCGGAATTCTTTTGTTGGTTAACGGTCAAACCCAAGGATTTTAGATCCCAAAGCGTCAAAGGGAGCCAATCGTATATAAAATCTCTCTCCAAAGGGTTTTGGCACAGTCGAGGCGCCATCGGCCGGCGGAGCCGCACAGAGGACGTGGACGTACATAAAACTCCTCACCTTTTCTTAAACTTCCCCCCAGCCGCAGGCGCGTGGGCGTCACCAACGGAGCGGAGCAGAAGGCAAACAGCGAGCGTGACCCGCCCTGACCCCGGCGGAGACGGGGTGACTTTGATATTCCCCCCGGCACGCGGCGAGGTGCTCAGATTAAAAGCCTTTTATTCGCCGTGACCTTTCTCTCGCCTCCTTTCCTCAGAGAAATCTTCCGGCCCTCTCTGGTCCCGCCAGGCTGACGGGCCGTCCCCACCAAAACAAAAGGCCAAGTGGCAGTTTGACACAAAGTCAATATGGACGACTTGTTTGCGTTTCAACACATCAGATAGAAACCTCCTTGTTTGGGGTGTGGCCGGACCAATCTGGAAGAGAACACGGGGACTTTCGATTAAATGTGTGTATATATGTATATATATATATATATATATATATATATATACTGTATATATATACGTATATTTAGCACTGCTTTAGAACTTCTATTATGAAACTCATTTAGATTCCCATTTTTTTTCTTCTTCTTTGTTTGCATGGCTGCACCCGCACCGTTGCCTGCATGCTTTGAGGGTGACAGGATAGAAACTAGATTGACTTTCTGGTCCCATCTTTGACACGCAGACGTTATCGCCTCTCGCTCCCTCAATGTGACCTCTCAACCACGTGTCCCCGGCATCGCAGCGCCAGCAATGTGTGTGTGTGTGTGTGTGTGTGTGTGTGTGCGCGCGTGTGTGTGTGTGTGTGTGTGTGTGTGTGTGAGTCCGGCTGGCGTTCTGTGGATGTTTTTGAGGTAAATAACATTCTGTCAATATGTTTCATGAGTTTGACCCCCTGCAAACATGCTCATATATTATAAACATACTTGCTTTATTCAGAAATAACATATTTAATGTGTGTAAAAATTTGGAGATAAAATCATTAATTCTAGCAGCCACACAAATATTATTATGGTATTGCAGCGAGTCAAAAAAAATAAAAATAAATTCAATGCCCCACATCCCAATTGTATTTATTTCTTTTAAGTTTTTGGCTTGGAAATGTGGTTATTTTTTGGACTCAATTTCATAAGCTGCTTTGTCCTTAGAGCTCATTTACAAACTTTCACAAATATCCATTACGTCCATTTTATGAATTTGTGGCACCCCTAGAGGTAGAACTCAAGGTGCTTTCGTAGGTTTGGTCATTGAACATTGTTTGAAAATGTCTCTTCAATTTCAGTATGATTGGAGGACATTATAGTCAATGTTTCATTTAAAGGTCATTGGTTGCTTATAGTGGAAATAGTTCAATATCTAGGGAATAGAAATAGTCCAAAATGTCAGATTTGGTCACAACATGACCAAAGCAACTGATGGAAAATGAGTTCCGTTTCTAGTTCTTACAGTTCTGAAGTTATATGAACATAAAGTTGCTTGTTACACTTTCAGGGCAAAAAACGCAAAAAGGTGTGTGTGTGTGTGTGTGTGTGTGTGTGTGTGTGTGTGTGTGTGTGTGTGTGTGTGTGTGTGTGTGTGTGTGTGTGTGTGTGTGTGTGTGTGTGTGTGTGTGTGTGTGCGTGCGTGCGTGTATGTGTGTGTGCGTGCATCTGTGCATCGCAACTCACAGTTTAAAATGGGTGTGTGTGTTTTTTGTATAATATCATGATTCCCAGAGGCGCACACTGCTGCTTCCTTTCGAGGATATTATCCGTATTATCATTTCTTTAGCAGTATTAACTTTAAACATGTAGTTAACGCAAGTTTTTTTGGTGGTTGAACAGACTCAAGTTACCGGAACAACTTCACTGTTTTCCAGCAGCATTTATTTGAAAGTAAAGCGTAATAATAAGGCCAAATAAATTTTACTTTGCACCCATTACGGTAAAATGACACATTCTGATATACTGGGAAACACCAGCAGGGGGCGGTATATCGTCCATTATATATTATTAGACATTGTTTTACATCAACTTGTAAACTACATTTAATTAAAGGAGACCTTGAAAAATCCAAGAAAAACAGGTCGGGGTCGGGGTCTTATTTGCTTGTAGCAAATTTAACACAATACAAGCCTCACTGACGTTACGACATCGTCAACCCAGCTCGCTCAGTTGAGGTCACAACACATTCAAGAGTCGACCCAAAGTCCAGATAAGTTAAAATATAGTTGAACAAAAAGAAACACAAGCCTCAACAAAACAACTCAAGACACTGTACGCCCCCGAGGATCTGGCAATGGAAACACGGTCGGACCCGGTGGCTCCCTTGAACTAACCAAAAACAACCTAGAGACGAAACTGAGAAAGCAAGCCCAGGAAAACCCGGGGCCGGATCTCCACCATGGATTCAGCGCGGTGTGCTGCAGGATAGGCTGACACTCTCTTTCCTCCGGCAGCCACTTCCAGACACTTACCTGGTGGTGATCCGCCCCGGCTGTGTCCATTCGCCTGGGCACCTAGAGAAAGACAAAGAAGAGGACAAACAGGACAGCAGGAGGGGAGCACTGACACGCACACACACGCACACACACACACACACACACACACACACACCAAACACACACACACCGCACCGCACACCGACACCCTGGATTACAGATTGAACACGGATCAGAATGGTGCTGTAACGATAATTCCATTTGCACTCGTATTATCACGCACGCCGTCTCCCCGCCTGGGTCCTGGCACAGCTTCTGGCAGGAGGTTCTGTTTGTGGCGGTCCGCTCGGTTCGGGGGGCCGCCCGCTGGTAACTTTATCTCCGCGTCCAGCCTCCCATCTGCCACAGCGGATGCTTCCTCTGCTTCCAACCAAAAAGCTGTCCCCTCCTCGTGCGCCCCCCCCCCCCCCCCCCCGTTGTTTATTCTAATTAAGCAGAGTGGAAGTGAAAAGCAGAAGCTTGTTTACAAGTGGCCAGCGCCGCTCAGCATTTCGCGCACGGAAGTCGTCGTCTTAACAGACAACCGGGGGTTTACCTAGAGCTAAATTTACTGCTAACACTAATTTGCATCCGTGTCTACTTCCTATTTATTTGCATATCTGCCTCCGCAGGGCTAGGAAACAGCTTGAGGAAATATATCAATCATAGTTGGGCTGGGACTAACAAGGCCGGTTAATAGATAGATGGATGCATAAACTCATGCACTCACACTGGTGTGTGTGTGTGTGTGTGCGTGTGCGTGTGCGTGTGCGTGTGCGTGTGCGTGTGTGTGTGTGTATACAGTATATGCAGTATACTAGTGCTCCAAACATACACAATAGTGTTCAAAACATGCGTGTTCGGAACAGGGTGCATTGTAGGGGTGGACGGTTCGATACCAAAAGTATAGATACTACCGATACTACATCTCGTTTTGAAGATCGATTCTAGCGTCAATAGGATCAATACCACAAAAGGGATCCGTTTCTCCCAATGTATTTCCTCACTTGCTTGGGGCCCGTCACTGTGTGGTGAAGAGGAGATCCTTTCGGAAGCGAACCGCTCCGTGTCCCCGTTCGCCGTTTCTCCAAAGAAAGCATATTATACTATAGCTGTACTAGAACTATAACAAATGTTTTATTTTATTTACTGCTGCTCGTTTATCAACCCAGGTATGGTGATCTGTTGCCTTTGACGTATAAGGACCTTGCCTGTGAGCTTTGGAGCTGTGTGTATGGACTGGATAAGTTGCAAAAAAATTGCCCTTCTTGGGATAAATAAAGTTATCTGAATAAAGTTGCATCTGAATCTGAATTTGAATAATGGTTTGTTTTGGGTGATTCTGGTCCTGGTATTACTTGATATCCGATCGAAACGAAAAAAATTGCGCTACCACCCACCCCTACTGCACTGTTCAGAACGGGCTGCACTGCGGACGTAAGTGATTCAGTCACAGAGCCCTGAAGCCCTGAAGCCCTGAAGCCCTGCCGCCGCACAGAGCGGAGCAGCTCGCTGTTCGCTTGTGTATTCAAAGATTGTTAATATTACACGTGTCGCGTGTCAAAACTGAACCAAATTTGACACTGCACAGCCTTGGGTCCCCAGTAATACACCCGGCAAGTTTGAAGTACATAGGATGAACGCTTGTCAAGATAATCGAAGTACATACATACAGTACTTACAGTACATACATACATACATACATACATACAT
Organism: Zeus faber; assembly: GCF_960531495.2. Lineage (NCBI taxonomy): Eukaryota > Metazoa > Chordata > Actinopteri > Zeiformes > Zeidae > Zeus > Zeus faber. Next base: position 16,725,499 of record NC_137204.1, read on the forward strand.
ACAGTACATACATACATACATACATACATACGTACATACAGTACATACATATGTACATACATACAGTACATACAATACATACAGTATACACATACATACAGTACATATATACATTCATACAGACATACATACATACATAAATACACACATACATACATACATACATACATACATACATACAGTACATAAATATGTACATACATATGTACATACATACAGTACATACATACAGTATACACATACATACAGTACATATATACATTCATACATACAAACATACATACATACATACATACATACATACATACATACATACATACATACAGTACATAAATATGTACATACATATGTACATACATACAGTACATACATACAGTATACACATACATACAGTACATATATACATTCATACATACAAACATACATACATACATACACATACATACATACATACATACATACATACATACATACATACATACATACATACATACATACATACATACATACAGACAAACATGCATACATACATACAGACATACATACATACATACATACATACATACATACATACATACATACATACATACATACATACATACATACATACATACACACATAGGTTCCTTCCTTTATAAATTAGATATTTCAGTCGCTGACAGCACTGACTATGGATTTGCTTTCTCTCTCAGATGCTCCTCAGCATCAAAATGCTGCGTTCCAATTCAGGAAAAGCCAGAGAGAGACGCACTGGGAAGGTTTGAAAGGAGTGCCAATTAACGAGGTCTATAAAACACAACAATCTGCCAACATGTCTGCAAAACTAAAAACTATTAATTTAAAGTTCATCATTGACAGACTATATGAGGAAACGTGATTAAAAGTTTTAATATGTTTTTTTTTATAACCTTTTCAACAGACTACTGCTTGTGTTTATGTCCTTTTATAGAGTCATGGAAGTTGCATCACAAATATTACACCAATCATGATTTTGTTATTTTTAGCAGTAAATCTGCTTCCCCATCCACACAGCACATATCAATAAAACCTAAAAACATTGTTTTTTTAATCTCACTTTTGACTGTTATTTACTGCTAATCATTAGCTCATGAATGAACCTTTCATTCTAGCTGTTCTCGAAGGAAACGTTCCGGGCCGTCTCCCGTCCCCGCCCCGTCCACAAGTAACACATGTGCAGTGGGTGATATGGATGAAGGCTTTTGTGGCTGAGGTGGGAAAATACGTTTCCTGGGAGGTTTATCATGTATATTAAACAATGACATATCAAAAAAATAATAATAATAAGTCTTTGTTATTAAAAATTCAGAAAATGCTGTCGCAAGGTCAAATTGCACCCACCTCATGTAGCCAGCCTCTATGTTAGATAAGATAAGATAAGACAAGATAAGATAAGATAAGATAAGATAAGAGAGTACTTTAATGATTTATGTACATTTCTAGACATACAGTACATGCATTAGGAGACACCGACCAATGCAACGGCCATGTTGATGCACAAGGTTCAACTGCAAAGTGATGGAGCGAGCAAAATGCAGCCTGGTTACAATTGTAAACGTGTTTTATTCGACTGAGTGCGAGCAGCGAAAGAAAAATGTCTGACTCTCCGGCAGAGCTCCCTTGTTTTAAGTTAACCTTTGCAAAATAGTTACTTGCTGGAGGTCAGCCACCACCTCCAGGGATCGCTCCAAGGACGGTCCTACCACCGTCCGAGGGTGTGTGCGGGGTTTTGGGGAGGCGGCGGACCAACCCACCTGAGGCATTATGAGGGACGCAATCTTTCACAACAAAAAAGAGGATTGTTTTTCGTCTTTAATTAACACAAGTGCTTTCAATGCATATTATTGTATTATTTAAGATGATATAGTCATGTTTGCAATGATATATCGGGCGGGGCACATCTCCCTGTTTTTCCCAGGAAGGGAGGTCCAGACCCCCTGGCCTGCCCATCAATTTCCACCGCTGCCTCAACTGAACCAGGATCTATCAACAGAAAGGAAATCAATCTGGATCTAGATGACTGATTGGGCTTTGGTCCTTTGGCTTCTTGAGAAGGAGTGGTGATAGGAAAGCAAAGCCAATTCAGATCAAACATGAAAAGCTAGATTTCACTGGATTTTACAGATATATATATATCTATATATAAATTTTTTTTTTACCATGAAAGCATTTTAACACTGAGTAAATGGAGGCCAGAGAGTTGGAATTGTGTGTGTGTGTGTGTGTGTGTGTGTGTGTGTGTGTGTGTGTGTGTGTGTGTGTGTGTGTGTGTGTGTGTGTGTGTGCGTGTGTGTGTGTGTGTGAACTAGATACACAAAAGGTAGAACAACAAATAAATCTTTCTGAGGGGCTTCTGAGCGGGAAAGTCTTGGACATGACGTACTTGGTCAGCTGCTTGACCTTTTATTTAGCGAAGGGAACAAAATCCTGAACATTGAAGCTTCCAGCTCTTTTCACCACTTCCACTCGTTCTTTCTTTTTCGCACGCTGTGTCCACCCACGTCCAGGATTCCTGAGCCGTATTGAATATCCAGGAGTGTACTTTGAGTTTTCTTTTTCTGATTGATGTTATGTAGGCTTCAGATGTGTCACGCTAAACGGTTGTGCAACATGCGACGTAGAACTAATGTTAAATGCAGTGTCGATATCTGGCTTTATTCAGAGCCAATCTCTAGATTTATTCAGAGCCTTTATTTATTGCGTAAGTGTGAATGAGTGTAAGTGCATGTGTACATGTGTAAGAGTGTTCAGTTTTTTTAACTAAGATTTAATTCACATGAAAATTAATACAAAATACTATATTTTTATGTAATATTATATGATATATACAAAGATTCAAGATTCAAAAGATGTATTTGGCTTTTGTCACATATTGCACTGTACATACAGTGAAACATACATACAAACATCGAGTAAGATGCTTTTTTTGGCAAACTCCGGGGACCGTGCTGGCACAGTACAAATGGAAAATAAATAAAACAAAAATGTGAATAAAACATTTAAATAGGAATACAATTAAATAAAATGTACAAATCTCTGTACAGAATTCAAAAATATATTTATCAGACCAACATAAATTATACATACATATTTATGTCCAATGTGCAATGTTGTGCAATGTATGCGAATTGAGAATAAAAATAATAAATAGAATACTATATATATATATATATATATATATATATATATATATATATATATATATATAAATATATTCATATATATACATACAGTGTGTATATATATATATATATTATACACTAAAAATCATATAGATGAGGTCTAAGTATGATATGTAGAAGTATTACAGCAATCACAATATTTATGAGGTGAATCCCAGACTGTGACATGGTTCAGTGTCTTTATGGCCTGGGGGAAGAAGTTCTTTCTGAGTCTCTCTTCTCTGGTCTTGTGGCTGTGGAGGTGCCTGCCTGACCGCAGCCACTGGAAGAGTCCATGGCTGGGATGGTGGGGATAATAATCCTCTTAGCTCTGGTCCTGAATCGCCTGGTGTATAAGTCCTGTAGGGGGGTGAGTGAAGTTCCGGTGGTACACTTGGCTGAACGTACCACTCTCTGCAGGGCTTTGCGTTCCTGAGAGGAAGAGTTCCCTGCCAGCCCGGTGATGCACCCTGACAGGATGCTCTCGATGGCACCAGAGTAAAATGTTTTGTGGATCTGTGGAGAGACTCTGTGTGGTCTGAGGTGATAAAGGCGCTGCCTCGCCTTTTTCAGTATCTGTTTGTAATGTCCATGTCAGGTCCTCAGTGATGTGTACACTGAAGTACCTGAAGCTGCCCACCCTTTCAACTGGGACTCCATGGATGGAGTTGGGGGAAGATCCTCCGCTGCGTCCTTTCAAAGTCCATGACCGACTCTTTGGTTCTGCTGACGTTCAGGTAGGCTGTTGGCCTGGCACCACAGTGGCAGGTCCTCCACCTTTCCCAGGTACAGTAGGCCTTCTCATCGTTGTCCAAGATCAGGCCCACCATGACTGTGTCGTCAGCAAACTCTATGATGTTGTTGGGGCTACTCTTGGCCACACAATCATTAGTGCACAGAGCGTACAGCAGAGGACTTATGATGCAGCGTCTGTTGGTTCCTGTGTTGAGGTTGCAGGAGGTTGAGGTGTGGCAGCCCAATCTCACCAAATGGGGTCTGCCGGTCAGGAAGAGAAGGACCAAGTTGCGCTGGAAGGTTGACCGTCCGAGTTTCCTGAGCTTGTTGACTAATCTGGGGGGGGGGGGGGGGGGGGGGGGGCTGAATGAATGAATACTCAATGAACAGTCTCAACAGGTGTTCACCCGTCTCAGAGCCCTCCTCACATCAAGTGTGCGCTCACCTCCGACGCCGGAAGTCGGTTCTGTTGTGCAAACCAGGGGACTTATGCCAACGCAAAAACGCAAAGAACGAGTTCAGATCTTCTGCCAGAGAAGCTCTGTCTCTGCAGTCCATAGGAGTCCATAGTGCTTGCCACATGCGTCGGGTGTCAGACAGTTGGAACTGAGACTCCACTCTGTCCCTGTACCGACACTTTGCCACTTTGGCTTTCCTCAGTTGGTACAACGTTGCTTTGTAATCATCCATGTTCATATTATCATGTATTAGTCATAATGCCTAATGTTTGTAACGTTTTACAAATTTGAAGAGGATAATTAATGACGGTGTGTATTGTTTAGTTTTTTTTTAGTTTTTACGTTTCATGGCATTAGCCATTTGTATAGATAGATAGATAGATAGATAGATAGATAGATAGATAGATAGATAGATAGATAGATAGATAGATAGATAGATAGATAGATAGAGGGGGGTCAATGGTCAAAAAGGGAGAAGGAGGAGAAGAAGATGGAGTAGAAGAGAGAGGCACGCAGTATCACTCCTGCAGCGCTGGGGTCGCACGGCGACACCAGAGGTCTCTGTATTTTGAAGGGAGGGGATTCAGCCTGGAAGTTAGAGGATTACCTGAGTCCGGGCTGCTCAGTGAGGTGTGTATCCGTGTGTGTGTGTGTGTGTGTGTGTGTGTGTGTGTGTGTGTGTGTGTGTGTGTGTGTGTGTGTGTGTGTGTGTGTGTGTGTGTGTGTGTGTGTGTGTGTGTGTGTGTGTGTGTGTGTGTGGACAGCCTGGCAGAGTGTAAACAACCTTGTGTGCAGCGCAGGGCCTCGGGGTGTGAAAGTCCCAGGGAGAGGCAGCTTATCCAAGGAGAAGCAACTTCAATCATGTTCACAGACAGCTTCCAGGATCCAAGGCTCCTTCAAGGCTTTACAAGGCTCTGCCCGGCTCGCAATATCTATTACCTATTTAAATCGATTTGTTTGTGCAAAAAAATCGAGACTTTATTTTTGATTTTTGTGTATAATTATATTCTGAGATGCTATCACACTGTTTATTTTATGCTATATTATTATTATTATTATTATTATTATTATTATTATTATTATTATTATTATTATTATTATTATTGTTGTTGTTGTTGTTGTTATGAAAATAAAGTGCATTTCATAAGAAGTTTTTCAGTAATATCGAATAATTGTTTCTACATTAATATGAAGGATGAACACAGGAAAAGGAATCTTATTCAACTAACCTTTTTTTTTCCCCCTTTAAGCCAACCTGCTGTTTTATTAGTTATAGGAAAACCATTATCTTCACAGTGTTCAGACATAATTGCATTTATGTAACACACAACAAGCCCACACACGACTAGTGTGCAGAAAACGCACAAAGTGGGTAAAACTGCTCGGAAGGACTTGAATATCCTTTTCCTGCAATATTAACTCAAAAAGTATATAAGTATATGTCATATATACATATATATATATATATACACAGGTACTCCTCACTTACAACCTACCTTTAACGACTTAGGACCAGCTCTCTGACCAGTCTGTATTGTACTCTGCGTACAATACCACGGCGTTTCAACGTCAAGCATCTCAGCACGCATCACCCTTTATATACTACATACACTATATATACTATATATACTATATACACTATATACACAATATATAAACTATATATACTATATACACTATATATACCATAAACACGATATATACTATAAACACTATATACACTATATACACCTTAACTACTACATACATTATATATACTGTATACACTTTATATATCTCATCTCATCTCCGCTCTCAGTCTCGTTCTCGCAGTCTGTCAGTATTCACTACACTAGCGTTCGCAACACCCCTTTACTGTGTAATAACACTATATACTATAAATACTATATACACTTTATATACCAGCCACGCCCCCTTACCGTAAAATAACACGGGTCCTCACTTATCGACCAATTCGCTTAAGGACCTGGTCTTAGGAACGGAACTCGTCGCTAAGTGAGGAGTACCTCTATATATATGTATATACTGTATATATACAGACAGACAGACAGACAGACAGACAGACAGACAGACTGATGGACTGATACAGAACAACAACAAATACATATATAACAAATAATATCTCTTCCCACATATTCCTACACAATGCTTTGTGGTTCACCAGACGGCTCACAGGGTCTAAGTGGAACGTACGAGATGTGTCCCTGCAATCTCTCCTCATTACATCTATATTTTGGGTTTTTAGAATTGACATTTCTTTAAGGTTAGGGGCGGTGAAAGATCTTCATCCTCCTGCTTTGTTTAGAGTGAGTTAAGACTGTGTTTAATAGGAATATATAACATATATACATGGTGCACACTGTATATGAACTATGCTTATGGGATCCATTTTATTAAATGGGTAACAAACGAGTGATTCTCAGAACCCCCGGTTCGGGGAAAATGGACCCTGAAAGATTCACACTCCAATTAATTTGGGGAAATTGAACCTTCAGCACCGCTCTTACACTCGCGTGTCCCTCTGATGTGAATTCACGGGGCCGTTGGTAATAAGCGGGTGCAATGGGGTCTGATGGTTTTTGCCTTAAATTAACATTGATATTCCCCGGGGCCTGAACATTATGAGGCTTTATATCGTTTCATTTTCTGCTCTATTGTTATGGACGTGATACTGTGATAGGCCCGCTGCCCTGGAGCAAGGCTGGGCGGGGTGGGGAAAAAAGTACACACACCCTGACACAACATACTACGCTGATCTTTCGACTGAAGCAAAAGTATCTAAGTAGTTGCTCTTAAACGATAAGTCAATATCGTATCATCAGATTCCCATTTGTTTGCCAAAATATATTTTTTCAAACAATTAGATTGTCCTATTCCTACCTTCATTTGGAATAAATCTAACTCTCGGATTCAAAAAGCTTGAAAGGGTCTAAATCACTGGTCAGCGAATATCTCCAAACTGACCAACTGGATCAGCACATTTGCAGATAAGGAGGGGCCTCTACGGTCAACCATGGAACTACAATCCAGCCTTCCCACTTCTCCAGGTTCGTCGCCGGCTTCCTCGCCACCCTTGAATTCCAAAACCTATCGTTTAAACCCCATGGTGCTAAACTGGGTTAAAAATCTGGACCCAATTTAGAAAACACTTTGATTTCGCGAGAACAACTCGCTTCTCTCCGTTTATCGTTCAATCACCTCTTTCCGCCATCGCAATTAGACTTGGAATTTAAGGCCTGGCATGGATGCGGATTGGCCTTTTTCGTTGATTTATTTGGTGATAACTCATTTCGGACCGTTCACCTCTCTGTGTCAAGACCGTGAAATTCCAAAAAGTCACTATTCACGATACCTTCAGGCTCGAAGTTTCGCCCCCAAACAGTTTTCACTCTTCATCTTTGTGTACTAGACTCAATCCGATTGACAATTTGAAATATTTCATCGCCCGCATTTTTTCCGATGATAAATTTTCCAAAATGTTTCCGTCCGTCCGCCCAGAATGTGCTAGGTGCCATCATACCCCGGTCTCTCCGGGGCATTATGTTTCTGGTCCTGCCAATCTCGAAGAAGCTTCTGGTCATCAATCTTTGGCTGTTTTTCATTATGCAATATAACACCGAATCCCAAGCCCCTGACTGCTATTTTTGGAATCGTCCGGTCAGGGGAGGTTCTCTTTGGTCATCAATGAAATGCAATTGCATTTGCCTGTCTGCTGGCCCGTCGACTCATTTTGGGTAATTGGAAGGCAAAGAAGCTGCCATCCATTATGCGGTGGATACAGGAGGCGATGTCAATGTTGAAATGAGAAAAGGCCTGATATACTGTACGTGGATCACGCCAAAAGTTCAATGAAATCTGGTCTGCTTTTATTAGTTGTTTTGAAAATCTATCCCTTGACTGAACAATCTGTCAGATATGCAAACTGGTTAATTCAAATACCAAAAGTGTAAAAGACAAAGCTGGTAAATTGTTTTATCGTTCGCTGGTTGCTGGAATGTTATTATCATTAATCTACTAATTTACTTTTTTTGTGTCTTGTTTAGTGTTTTTTTTATTTCTACTTGTTTTCAACCTGAATATATTTCGTATTGTGAAAATGTTAATAAAGTTTTAAAATAAAACATTTTAAACATCAGATCAGAGAAATCGGCAAAATGTTTGGTCTCAAAAAAAAAAAAAGTATTAAACGTAAACGTCTTCGTCATAATTATCTGGTGCCTTGATATAACAGACTAGAATACAGTGCAAAGGATAAAGCTCATGCATATATTATATTAATGCATATATATAATTATCTGGTGCCTTGATATAACAGACTAGAATACAGTGCAAAGGATAAAGCTCAAGCATATATTATATTAATGCATATATATGATTAACAAAAAATGCTTACTCACTATAATAATTTTATATAATATACAATTATATATATATATTGATTTTTTTTTTTATTACAAATGTAGTAGAGTAAATACTATGCATATTTGCTTTGAATACTTTACTTAAGTATCTACAGATACTTGAAAAATGTACTCAAGTACAGTAACAAAGTTCTTATATTTTGTTACTTTCCATCACTGCAGTTCAAGTTCAAATTGAAGTTTATTTATCAAATGCACAGAAACACGTGGAGTGTGACTGTACAATAAAATGCATAAATTACGTGTTTACTCTCAGCAATTTACACAATTAACAAACAATTTTATCAGTTATAATAACATTTAAATGTAAACTTTAGTCTTAAAATAGTGCAATAAGCTAAACATAATAGCAAGGAAAGATATAAGGAGAGTAATGTGCTAGAAAAAGGAACAATGAGGTCAGCGGCGTAACTACCATATACAAAGAACTCACTCTTAATTTGTATTTTCATAATTACCTGCAGTATGCAGGTAATGCAGCTGCATTGGGGCCCAGAACAGTTTGGGGCCAGCACACACGGGCCCCTCTTTAACTCGCCGCTATCATAAAATCTCAAGCATCTCAAGCATTGAGTCTACATTATGCACTACTAAACTTTTATGGTATGCGCAAGCAGCTGCTGTGTGGTGTCACATGCTTGATGTCATTCATTCACCAAATAAATAAAAATATACAATAACATAAAACAGTTTTACATAATATGTAACAATTATGTTTAAATTAGGATACATGGGTGATTCGCTGAAAAATGTGCAAAGTGTGCCCACGTGGAATTATGCGTTAATAACGTACATATGGCAATGGCATGGCAAAACACTCACTGAAGTGTGAAGACAGCACGATGGAGAAGTATGGGGTTTTAGAACTGGAAATTGAAAGGAGCGGCCGAGAAAGAATAAGCAAAGCTTCCAGAAATAGGCAGTTTCTTAGAAAAGAAAGACGAGAGAGGTCGGAGCGTGGCCGCGCCGGCGGCGCCACTCGACAACCGCTGAAGATGGTGAGAACGAGGTGCAAGAGGATGTGCCGGAGCCGGAGCCTTTCGCCACTACAACTGCCATGGCCATCGCATCTGCATGAGTGTCCCACGGACAGGGGACATTTTCCCTTGAGGGGCTGGACGCAAATGTCAAAACGTTATATCGTGTCTGAGGGGGTCACGCAAACACCTCACGAGGCCCCCGCTTTGACTGTTTTGCATCGGGGCCCGGCACTGACTCATTACGCCACTGAATGAGGTGACAGCGGTGGCAATACGGTTACATGAAGACGCGTAACGGCCAGGAAGATTTACATGCATTGGTATTATATCTTCCAGAAATAAGGCTTCAGTTTTAGAATTAAATTTAATAAGAGAATGTGGAAGCAGCTCTGTCTATTATCACTTATTCTCACACAATATGGCGTCAGGAGAGAAAATACACTTGTAAGTCACACATACACACGCATTGTCACTTGCACACATTTTTATTACATTTGCAGGTGGAGCTGTGAATGCAGCTTCCCATACTCACTTGTCACACACACACACACACATACACACATGCATGCATGCTCACACACATTAGCGCGCACACACACACACACACACACATAAACACATGCATAAACAGGCACACACATACGCATACACACAGGCGCATGTGTGCGCACACACACACACACACATTTTACACATGCATGGATCGTGTAATCTTTACAAACGACTCCAATAATGGAGAACGCTCCTCTTGCTTTAAATTCAAAGTGATGCAAAGTGAGACAGAAAAATGTCATTAATCATGAGAACAGAGCTGAGCCCAGACGTTTCGTTTCTTATCTCTGGGCTCCAATCCTCGGGAAAAAAGTCAAATGACCCGAAAAAGGTCTCATTTTGGAATGACATTCCAGGTGACTGCTCCTCGCAGACTGCCGTCACAGTCCCCGAAAAAGAACATGGGACGTGGATGTCTCCTCCCTCACTGCAGCACAGCGGGATTATTCAATTGAAGTCCCCACACAGAGCCTCTATCGCACCTCATAAATTGGAAAAGAGACAGAGAGAAACACCTCAGATTCATGTCGGCATGGATGCAACGAGCGAGGGGGTAGACTATCATATCCACGGGAGGGCGGGAGTCTGAGGTGACTGAAATGATGCAAATGTAAGTATAGTACATGTTAAATATGGATTTTGTCATTTCGTCGAGGCAGGGGGTCTAGCTTTGCAACGTATCATTTCAGCGCTGGTCCTGTCCGTGAAACACCTCCTCCCCTGCTGTTTACGTGATGTGGAGCCTGTTTCTCTTTATCCGTTCAGCTGAACGTGTGCCGAGGTGCATGTCACGTCTGTACATGTCCCCGAATTGGCTTGTTTCTCCGTAGACTGTGTGGTCTTCAAGGTGACAAACCGGGAAGTCTTGTGCCTTCTACCCAAGCAACCGTGTGCTTGAGTAGAAGGTCTTGCTTTGCTCTATGGAAAGTTAGGGTGTTAGAAGTAATGTGACTGCAACACCACAGAGGGGCAGTAAAGTGAAGAATGCCACCTGGGGAGAAGAAGAATAAGCAAATGATTAATGATGACCGCCCACCCCAGCCCCTCCTCCTAGGAGGGTTAACAACCTTTCCCATTGCAATTTTTTCCTGCACTGATTTTAGGTGTCACAGGGTGTGATCCATGAGTTTGCTGATACGATATGTAATATATGATGTAATACGTTGCATCACAGATGATGTTATGTTACTTGGGCTGACATTCTGGGGACATTCAGTGTTGACTCGTGCAACACCCCATTATTTTTGACACAAAAACACTCCAGCAATCCAGCAAATACACGTTTTGTTTTATTTTCAAATTCCAATAACGACAGTAAAATAAGTTGACTAATAAACTTTATTAGGATAATTTCACAAAAAAAAATTTGAATTTCCCCAAAAGCATATTATTACAAACAAATAAAAAATACATGAAATTATTGGAATATTGTATAAACCCAGTGGCACGTTTTTGTTTTCATACAGGCATTCAAAGCATTTGTTAAAAAATAAACTCTAAAACCAGATGAACCACTTTGAACACCCTGTTGTGAACATTGGTTGGCATGGCGCGTCCTTGTTGCAGGAATACTGTACACTCAGTCAAGTTATCACATAATTCACATAATTACTGTGGGACAGTTGTAACGTCTGTGCTTTCCTATAACCAAGAACAACGACATATAGAACCACCACACCCCAATCCTTTGGAAAACGCTATGCATATTTGTTTTTGCTTTCTTTCAAAATGAGGGAAGGCCTCCTGAAGAACCCTCGGGACGCATTCTAGCAGCTAGAAGCAGCTTGCAGTGAGAGGATTGTTGAGTGTAAAAGTTATTTCAAAACCTCAGTAACCACGTCCAACACACACAAACACACAAAAAGCAAATATAACAAAACAAAAAAATAACAAAAAAAAAAAAAAAAACCCCAATGAAATAAAAATTCAACAAAACGTTAAATAAACAATTGAAACATGGGTGGGAATCGGGTTTGCATTTTCGAAATTTCCACACGCAAGGCCGTCGGCGGGCTTGTTGGCGCGCGTCTCTCGCCGCGGAAGCCGCTGTCAGGCGTCGGGGCAGGGAGGGATCCGCTCCTCCGCAGCGTTAACAAGTGGATGAAC
>NC_137204.1:16742929-16777929 GCF_960531495.2 Zeus faber
GTCACTTTTGAAATGATGGAAATCGCCATGAGGATGACAACAATAATGAAAAAGTCTGATCTCCCGGGAGCCGGCGCTGCCATATGGGGGAGACTGATAGCAAAGCTAATTGGGAAATCCTAGCGACGTCTTTGGGCAGGATCAGTAAATAACCAAAAGGAAGGCCAGGGGGATAAATAAGATCACAGCGCAGACGTGAGCTGTAAGTCAAAAATACTTTGCGCAAGTATTTTTATGAAAAGTCGTTACGATGCTGTAACGACTAAAACAACATTTGTAAAATCAAAATTAAATAGGAAAATAATTTGCAGAGGAACGATCGTGATCCTTCATGGTCTCGATTCATGACCCCAAATCTCACAATGAGTATATTTTTTTATAAAAAGCATTTTGCTTGTTTGATTTATTCTTTCTATTATAAGCTTATTCTTATCCTGTTTTTAGTGTATTTCATTTTTTATTTTTTTTGCTTTGCTGTTATTATTACTATTTGATGGCCTTCTTTTAATTTAAAGCACTTTGAGTTACATGTCATGTATGAAAGGTCCTGCACAAATAAAGATGATGATTATTATTATTGTTATTATTGTTGTTGTTATTATTATTATTATTATTATTATTAGTAGTAGTAGTAGTAGTAGTAGTAGTAGTAGTAGTAGTAGTAGTAGTATTAGTAGTATTATTATTATTATTATACTAATAATACTAATAATAACAATACTACTACTACTACTACTACTACTACTACTACTACTACTACTACTAGTAATAATAATAATAATAATAATAATAATAATAATAATAATAATAATAATTATTATTATTATTATTATTATTATTATTATTATTATTATTTATTTTTAATTTGTATTTTTTTAAATGATTATTATTAGTAGTAGTAGTAGTAGTAGTATTATTATTTTATTTTTTTTTGGAGTTAAAACCAAACTCACTTGGTGGTGATATACACGGCTGGGAGATCTCAAGGTTCCTCTTCACTCTCCCTCCATCTCCACATTTCTAGTCACAAGGTCAAAGGAAGCAGAAAGTCCAGGGTTTTTCAAAAGCTCTGTGCCGCTCATCACCACAGAGTTCAAAGGCTGAAATGGAAGGAATGTAACTACAAGAAAAAAAAAAAATCACAGAAACCTTGAACAAGTCGAGAAAAATTATGAGAGATAATCTTCAAAAGACCCCGTAAAAAAAGAAAGAGACAAATATTTGAAAAACTTTTTGAATGTGTCTGCATGTAGCCGCCCAAAGCCTGATCTCGTTATACGAGAAAGGCATATCAATTATTTGGAATTTTATCAGAATTGTACGTCTGTAACCACAGTCTTGAAAATAAAATTGAGAAGTGATTTTTGTATTTTTGACACTTCAGGTGACAGCTCCCCCCGTTCTCTCGCAAACAGTTTGATTTACTCACAAAAAAACGGTAAAAACTGGAAAACTATGGATACAAAATGATTGACGTTGACTGTTTTCGGTCATTGTTGTACATCATCGTTCGTGCGATGTCACTGATTCTAGAATAATGTGCAGAAATGTCAAAAAACAAAGGAAACCCTTTTTTTGGCCCAAACAGAAAGAGATGCTCTTCACATGCCATAGTCATACACTCCCCCCCCCCCCCCCACACACACACACACCAAATCCCTCCTTCCGGTGAGTGCTCTTTGTACCTCGCTGTAGCAGAGTTTGACGGAGCACTCCAGGTCCCAGTTGGAGGAGAGCCGCTGCAGAGGGTCCAGGGAGAAGCTGAGGCGCGTGCTGTTGGGGCAGGCGGAGGAGGAGCACGCCTCGGGGATGAAGGGCATCTGCTCCTCCACCGCCGGACACGAGCCCCTGGAGCGCACTGAGCAGCTCATCACCTGGATGGTCAGGACGATCTCCCCCAGCGCGTGCCCCGAAATCTGGACGCCGGCAAAGCGAGACAAAGACACGACAAGGTGTTGGCCGGGGGGGGGGGGGGGGGTCGGGGTTCTGCAACCGCCATCCGTGACGGGGTGAAGAGCCGTATACCAGCGGAGGCGGGGAAATCATCTAATCCTTTTATTCTTAAAGTTCTTGCGCAATGCTCTGATAAACACTTTTCTTCACACAAGACAAAACAGGATTTATTTTTTTAATTTGAAAAAAATAATAATTTTGAGTATTATCGAGTGCTTGGAATATTTTAGGTAAGAAGCTTACCTAAAAATACGGAATAATAGTAAAGTGATGAGAACAAAAAAATAAAGATCAAAAATGCACTATTTCAAATGTAATAATTAGCTGACAAAAATCCGCAATATACAATAAGCAAGAAAAATATACCAAAAAAAAAAACGTGTTTTATATGGAGGGAAAGCTGATTTGCATGAATTTATTGTTATTTCATAGTATAGCACACAACTAATACACAGCCCATAACTGTCGGCCAGTAGATGCACTTCCCCTCGTGTTTCCTTGAGTGAAGATGCAGGATTTAATGTCTTAATGTCAACTTACTGCGCCTTAAGCCACTGAAGCAATTTGTGGATGATATATACAGTGAGTATTTTTCTTTTCTCATTGAGGTGGAAAAGGACCGAGGAAGAGCGTCGAAAAGTAGCGCGCAGGGTTCTCACCTCGGCGTAGATTCTCTTATCGCTCTGCACCTTGGTGCTGGGGTCGAGTGGCGAGCGGTAGTCTGGGGAGGTGTAGAGCTGCATGAGGAGAGGCATCTGGTGGGCGGCGCTGGTGGTGAGCGGAGTGGACGTTCCTGCTACTGTGACTGAGGGAAAAAATCAAAAGGCGACCTTTTAAAAATATTAATATAAAGTGTTTAATTTACTACACCTTGGCTATGTTGTTGTTGTTGTTGTTGTTGTTGTTATGATTATTATTATGATTATGATTATGATTATGATTATGATGATTATTATTATTATTGTTATTATTATTATTATTATTATTATTATTATTATTATGATCATTATCATTATTATTATTATTATTATTATTATCATCATTATTATTATTATTATCATTATTATTATTATTAGACTTCACTCCATCTCTTGAGATCAGTGATTTTATATATTTTTTTATTTTGAGAAAAATATTTAAATTCCGCTTTAAAAGCTCAACAACGGAAACTAGCTCTTGTTATAGCAAGGCTGCACTGACTGGTCAACTCCATCCTGGAAAGCAGCTCTGTGTTCATCAAAACCCGCGCAGGTCCTTCTATTTCCAATTTAGTGAGGCCATAATGATGGGCTCAGTTCCACATGTTTGTGAGGTTTTTATCGGTGTGCAGTGGGATTACTTCATCGCAAGAAACACCACATCGATTTATTGAAAAACTTCCTTTACACCTGAGCGCAGCTTCTCCTCTGTTCCGTGCCTACCTGAGGTGTAGTCTTTCCGTTCCACCAGCAGCGACACCGCCGACTCCTCGGCCCAGATCTCGGAGTAGCTGGTGAAAGCCGAGGCCTTGAAGTAATCCAAGGCCTTCCTCTGAACGTCGGCCGCGCTGTCGCTCGCCATCGTCACTGTCGGCTGCAGTTTAAGTGTGAAATTGTCCAGCAAGATCTCATTGGTGGACTGGAGAGGGGAGAACGGAGACAGTTTAACAGGGCTGTCAGGCAATTAAAACCACATCCAGACCGGGAATCTTTTTTTTATTTGATTTTTTTTTTTTTTTACAAGGGCAGAAATAAACGGCTGCGGCGAAACGTCTGACGTTCTTAAATCGTCTCGCGCCGCGCAGCGGTGCGACGGCGTCGGCGATTTTTCATTTTGGAAAAAGCGGTTTACGAGCGCGCCGCTTACGCCAATCTTTGTGTGACTTTGTCCGCGGAAGCTCCACACGGTTCCCTGCGGGCCCCTCAGGAACAGGCTGATCATCTTCTGTCCGTCCACCCGAAGAGACACGTTGCTGAAAAAAAAGAGACAAAAATACTGTATTAGGCTTAGTAATACAAGTTTTATTTTATTTTTATTTTATTTTTTTGATATTACTCTATTCACTAACTGCATTACGTTTTAGGAATCAGTTATTTTCAGTTAGTTGCGTAATTAGGTTAGCGTTTAAGTTTTTTAAAGGCTTGATTTTTTTGGGACAGTTAAAATTTTGCTTCAGATTTAGAGACTGCCCTCTCTAAAATTATGAAATCATCCTACTGCAATCAATCAAATGATTGGTCGACAGTTAGCTTTAGTGTCAAGTTGTTTACCGGATGCCGGCGTTGTCGGGGATGTTGATGATGTGCAGCTCCTTGCTGGGAACCTGAGGTCCAGGCGAGCAGAATTTCAACGAAGAAGGCGAAGGACTCTTCTCCGGCGCATCCATGAAGTCCTTCACGGACGGATCTTCATATTCGAGTGTGCAATCACCCGAGCCGAGCTTAGTTCCTGTCGTCGCACATTTCAATCATAATCTCTTGAACTTGAACTTGAACTTTACAGACTTTTTTTTTTGTATTATTATTCATTATTTCGTTTTCCACATAATGATATAACAAAGTGCATTCATCTCACAAAATGCTATAGTCTGATAGGGTTTTTAGAAGAAATCCAAATCTGCCTCTCATACAGACACTTTTCAAATGCTTGGCAAACAAGCGCCCACCCTGGGTGGCCACAAGCACTGACCTCCCTCAGGATGTATTCCTAATAATATTGCTTGATGTCGAGTGTTGAGGATGGAAGTTTTCCACCCCGTCACAATGAATGGATGTGTAATGGATGATTAAAAAAATAAGGCTTGTGTGCCTGAGGTTGGAACATATGTTTTTGGGGGGAAGTTTAACATGTATATTAAATGATGAAATGTTTAAAAAAAACAAAACGATTCTTTGTTAATAAACATTTTGAAAGTAGAAAGGCAATGGGAAAGGAATAGAAAGGAAAGAAATGGCACCCATCTCATGGAGTGACTTATGTATGAATGGGATGAGTGTATGTATGTATGTATGTATGTATGTATGTATGTATGTAGGTATGTATGTATGTATGGATGTATGTATGTAGGTATGTATGTATGTATGGATGTATGTATGTATGTATGGATGCATGCATGCATGTATGTATATATGTATGTCTTTTGGGTGACACAAAGGACTCTTACCTTCTTTTCCAGTATAGGAGATCTCTTTGGGGCTCCTCACTGTAGTGAATGAGGTAACACCCCCAAACGTCTGTGTCGCCCATTTCACCAGCTTGCCGTGACCAGAGGGGAGCTCCCACTTATGGATATTATCCTTAGAGTCCCCGTGCAGGGTGATTGAAGTATTACTGCTCACCTGAAAGACAGAGCCAAAACCACGCCGATCAGTGCCATTTATTACATAAGCCGCTGTTGTTGGGTAGAATTAGAAACGCAGGAATGGAATTTAGGTGAGCAAGTTAGAAAGCTCCTCTGAAGTTAAACAACCCTTCTTTGTTGTCTACGGTGTCAAGCGAGTTAACGCTTTATTTATAGAGCTTCCTCGCACGTTTGCACAATTTAATGGCAATTATGCCATTTTCCATTCTTAAAGTTTTCAAAAAAGGACCCCGTCTTACACACATACACATACACATACATACACGCACACACCCCCCTCGCGCCCCGGCCAAACAACCCCACTTTTCCTATTCTCAAAGCAAGGTCCATTTGAAAAGGAATGTTTATTATGGTAAAGTGTCCACGAGACCAGTTGCACAACCCGTTGGAGCCATGGCCTTTCCTTCGCTTCCTGAGCGGAGCCGGGAAATGGGACCTTTTTAACTTTGTGCGTCAGCACACTTGGCTGGAATCTGACTCTATACAAGGTATAAATATATACATCCAAAGCAGCCGGCCGGACCCGCCGCTATTTTCTCGTCTGCACCAATGGGGGAAAACACTTTTTGACGGAGCCCACGTGAAGGAGGGAAGAGCGGTCGCCGTGCTCGGAGATGGCTGGGTGGCGTGAAGGTCTGGCCGAATAGACGATGTGGACGAAGCAAAATAAACTCATTCATGTTAACAAAGGAAAGACATTTTCTATGAGAGGCCTACAGTCTGTCTGGCAAACAATACTATGAAGATAACAAAGATAAGGGTTTCTTTCCCCCTTTTCTTCCCCCGAGTGATATACATTTAAACCTCTAAATACACACATTTTAAGCAAAATTCTCGCGAAAGGAACGGAGAATAGTGAATATGCTGGTGGCATTTCTCAGTTTTAGACTCGAGTTTTAGAAAAACAAGGGAAGAATGTGTTCTGGTGCGTGTGTGTTTGTATATGTGTGTGTGTGTGTGTGTGTGTGTGTGTGTGTGTGTGTGTGTGTGTGTGTGTGTGTGGGTGTGTGTGAGGGTGTGTGTGTGTGTGTGTGAGACATGTCTTATCTTCTCACATAGTCTTAAAGTCAGATTTCCACATAACTCACTGTGTGGGACGTAGTGCAGATTGGAATGAGATTACCTAAACCCCATCCTCCCCTTGAATGGGTTGCGAGCATCAGATAGAAGGTTCCTCTGTTAGCTCGCCGGTTCCTCAGACACTTTTATCAATTCTTCTCGGGTGTTTTTATTCTAACCTCATCGCTGTCGGTGGTTTCACACATTCAAAACAGAAGTCACTGTTATGGCTATACAGCATGTGAGCTAATACTATACCCTCCCAAATTAAAGATTATATATATATATATATATATATATATATATATAAATAAACAAACAAATAAATAAATAAAAATATATATACTGATCAGTAACAATGTTTAGGAAGTTGGTACGTGTCAAAGTAACATCCACATGAATGTCAGGACCCAAGGTTTCCCAGCAGAACATGGCCCAGAGCATCACGCTGCCGCCACCGCCTTCTTCCCATAATGCATCTCTTCCCCAGGTAAACGACGCACACGCACCCAGCCATCCACATCATGTAAAAGAAAACGTGATACATCAGACCAGGTCACCTTCTTCCATTGCTCCATGGTCCGGCTCTGACGCATTGCAGGCGCTTTCGACAGTGGACAGGGGTCAGCGTGGGGAGCACCGTGAGGAGTTCGCGAGGAGAACCTCTGCTCTAGGGAGCTGACGCACAGGGCTCGGGCGAAAGCGGAGGTGACTCCCTCATTACACATTTACGCCACTGCACTACACTTGCCTGTTTTGATAAAATATCAGTCCGAAATAAATGTAAAGCTTAAAAGTAATTATCGGAGGGTATTTATTTTTATCTAAAGTGTTGAATGGAAATGTAAAATTGTAAGGAAATCCTTGGAGGTGCTGCGCCGTACACCCGCAAGTTCCCCTGCAGAACAAATTTTATTGTAGCTTCTCTACCCGGTATTTGCTAAAACAAAATCACTGAAGGGAAAGTTCTGTCACAATCCTTTCCGCATTTTTAAGTGGCTATGCGGAAATCCTGGAGCTGTCTTAGTGGGTTTATGGCGTATACCTGTGTATCACATAGACTACACCACAGACTGTAACAAGATGATCAATGTTATTCACTTCACCTGGCAGTGGTTTTAATGTTGTGGCTGATCGGTGTTATATATATATAGAGAGATTTTTTTTATATATATATATGTATATAGATTTTTTTTTCTTTATATATATATATATATATATATATATATATATATATATATATATATATATATATACTGATCAAGGCCAATCTCCAGACAATTTATCCATCTTGTTTTACCGAGGCACTTGGGATGTTACGAGCTAGGAGAAAAAATATATAGACGCAGACCCATCTATGACATAGTTCATCGGAGAGGAATATTAGAAAAATATTTAGGGCCGACAAAAAAAAAAAAAAAAAAAAGACCTGCTGAGCCAGGGCTTTTATTTTGGAACACAAGTGCACTCAGGTTGCCTTCAGCATCCAAGCAGAAGTGTCGCTGTCACCCCCCAGAGGAGCTGTCAAGCCGCTCACGCATTTCCTCAGACACAGAACAGATGCTGTTGTTCTCACTCTGCCCACAGTAAAAAACACAATTTAATCCCCCCGCGACGCCGCTCGTCCCACGGAAAAACATCCCATAGCGTCAGAGAACGCTCTCTAAGCCGCAATGCAGGATGTGGTGTCCGTACACTATCATGGCTCGAATGCTGACGCCACTGGAAAGCCGCCGAACTCCCACGGATTCACAAGTTTTTTCACCGTGCGACCAGGAGGGGAAAACAATCCCAATGCCAAACGAGAGAAAATATATAATAATTGGGATTCGAGATTGCTAAAATGCTAAATGCTGCTCTGCGTATGTGAAATGCGTCCGCTCTTCTTATACATGAATACAGTGAGTCTAAACACATGGGTAATCTCTCTCGGGGCCAGAATTGTAGGGGTCTCAATTTAATTAAGCAAAGATTTATTATATTAAATAGAATTGATTTGCTCTTATCTTCTCTTTAAATCACTGCAGACGCAACCAACTGAATCAAAACAACTGCTTATGTTGCATTCTCGATCTTATTCAAAAGGAGCACAACACCGCACTACCACTTACAACTACTTTGCCAGGGTAGTTGTTTTCATGCTGCAAATGTCTTGCCTGAGGAGTTCAAATAAGTTCACCCAGCTTGTTGCACAGCCAACGCACATATGAGAGAAATATCCCCGGTAACGGTGTGCAAAGTCTGGGGAGTCTCCCTCTCCTCCGGCGTTTCATTGTGTGTACAAGGGAGAGAGCGCGCCTTTGACCGTAATGTCCGGTAGCACCGCAGATGTGACGACGAAAGCGGGAAATAAATCCGACTGTCACCGACGGAATGCCCTCTACCGCAGAGGGTTCCCGACCACCGGCTCACGGACCAGGCCGCCGGGCATGGGCATTTGCCAACGGACCGCGAGAACGCGGCGGGGATTTTTTTCAGGAGCGACCTGCGGTAGAGCGGCAGCAGGAAACAGAGCAAATGAAATGCATCTTGAGTTTATATTTGCTTTGTTTGGAGAAAAGATCGCTCTGATCGGAGCTGCGGAGCTACAGAACCGTGCGTAAAGCCCCCGCCCCCCTACGAAATGAGAGCATTAAAAATTCAAACATATATATATAACATATAATATGTTCAAAATAATACATACAACCATACAACTTTGAATGTCATTATAGAGGAATATCTGTAGCCCTAATTGGAACGTAAAAGTTATGACAGATGTTGGGTTTTTTTTTGGCCACTCTCACATTCCACTTACTATCTATTTTATAGTGTGCAGTGATAAAATGTAAACTCCCTCATGTGGAGCAGCCACTAGGTAGTGTCATCAAAAACAAACAAGGTTAATTGTTTCTTCAAACTGGCCCAGAGCGCTGCACATCTGTGCTAGTTTAACTCCATAGAAAACAGCTGGCGTTAAACAGCAGCTTAGTACATCTGGGGAGGTATCAAGTCACCCCAAAAGATAAAGATAAAAATGTATTATGGTATTGCGTGGGCGCGCCGCTCCACATACTGGGTCATTGCACAGACCTGACTTCTTATCATTTCACATCGGCTTGTACTGTAGTTGGATTGTTTCCATTTCTCAAACACAATCTGTATCATATTAACTCATTAACATAAGGAGGAAGAAAGATGCCCGATAAAAAAAAAATTGCATAAATTGTGATAGAGATTGAAGTAGAGATTGCACTCACGTAGACGTTGACGTCCTTGTGTAAGTAGTACAATACATAGGACTCTGTTGCATCGCTCGTGAGGATGAGGTTCATGGGCCTGGCCATGGTCACGTTGAGAGAAAAGAACCTGGGGACCTAGAGGGAACACAAATACAACATTGGTACAGAAAACAGATATAAAGACAGAAAAAAGTATATGAATTTAAATGACTTCCGGTAGGGACGCTGTAGAATCGTCATTTCCGATTGGTCAACACCCGAAATCAGAGGTTGGTTATTTCTGAATAATGCCCACTGTCGTTTAATAACGACCTTTGCCACGGGCAACCGATTCCACTTGGATTCACGGCCCTCAATTCATGTTGCATACATGGTAATACTAACACTAGATAGTGGCGACGCTGCATAGAAACCAACATGGAAGGCGTGAAGAGATGAATGCGGATATGTCAGATTCCACACTGATAACGGTGAACAGGTTAGGTCTGATTATTTTTGCAGGATAAAGTGCAGCCAAAGTGCAGTTCATTTTGCGATATTGACCGGCTGACTGCACATTACCGCTTACTTGGTTAGTGGATTGTACATGGAAATATAATTTTTTTTTGTTTTGGATGGATATATCTGCTTTTACTGTATATACTCCTGAACACTCAAACATAAAGGTACTGTACATAAGAAACACGCACATACAATCCCCTCCTACGTTTAACCAGATTTCTAAGACGGAAAGAAGAGTTTGGTGTGTACTTTCTTACTGGGGGCGATGGTAGATGTATTACATGCTCGACCCCCAAAAAAAATGCTTTGCTTCAATAATAGCACATGTGCGGTCATGTACGCTGGAAAACACCCCCCCCCCCCCCAAAAAAAAACCAAAACAAGCGTTTGTTTGTTTCCCAATGTTCCGCGAAGCCCAACCGCCGTGTTTGCGATGACTGCATCTTTGAATCTCCTTGGCAGGAGACTCACAGCGCTGGAGAGACACAAATTCAATCTAACACCTTCATCTCTTCTGGCGAGACGGGACGGCTCTCTGACAACATCGAACGCGGCCTTTCATCCAGCGCTGTCTCTCGAACTGAGAGCGCGACTGCACCGCGCGGTGTCATCCTTCTCCAGGCACGTCCTCGGTGCAGCACTCGCGAGCAGTGTTGGGGCTAGTGACACGATAGTGTGACCACAATACGTTTGTCCGTAACAAGCAATTTAACGCGTTACCGTTCCTAAATTCAGTATTCACAGTACAGCTACTTATCAAACAATATGTCATGACTTGCGTTGTACATAAGCTCTATATCCACCAAGTAAATTAAGGAATCTCTGTCTGTCTCTGTATTGTGGCGGTTGGTGAAAGTAAGACAAAGTTTGCTTTACCGGTCTGTTTATTGGCTGATCAAACTGAGAGAAAAAGTTTCACAATAAAAAAAAATGAACGCTGTGGTCATTAAACCAAACAGCGATGTCCGTCGGCCGTTTCAGTACTTGATTCCCCAAAACACTTACAACATAAACAGAAACGACTACGAACAATTTACCAACACTGAACAATGCATGACACTTGTATACGACATTTAAAACGTATACTTAACAATAAAACTTAATAGCATAACATAAAACAACATAAGTCTGAACACAATGCATGCTGGGAAACAGGAAGGCACAATGCCGAATTTGTGGCAGTTACGTGACAGTGCATCTCAGGGGATGTTGAGAAGTAATGCAAAGGTAATGTAGCGTGTAGTGTAACAAATTACTTTCTGCAGGTAGTAATTGAGTAAAGTAAGGCATTGGTTTTATTTTAAGTGAAGAGTGATGTATAACACAATACTTTTTTTGAGTAACGACCCCAACACTGCTCATAAGGGAGCGATGGAAACCAATGCTGCGTTTTCCTTTTTCACCCTCATTTTGCAGCTGGCAAGTACAACCCCAGACCATCTGTGACGGAGAGAGCCATGAGTGTCACTTCTCATCCAAGGTGTTTGTTGTAACTGTTCCTTCCCAAAATCTCAGGAAGGGACAAGCTGGCGTTTCATTCCAGCGCTTATGGCGGCCCAGTAAACTCAGAATCAGCCAATAGCTGCTTTCACACATGTACTGCAACCTTGAAATTATCTGGACATTACCTGGAGGAGCTGTATGTGTGAACGCAAATGTCCAAATCAGTTGGACCGGACAATAACTATGGAGGAAAATCTGCTGGTGTTGCCTGGGGTTATTTGAAAGGCTTTAACAAAGAAGGAAACAGAAGTTTCCATCGCGTTCCAATGGGGACATGACAGAGGAACATCGTCATCCTGCGAACCGCAATCCCAACATGCCAGTGTATGGAGCGACCACATCATGGGAGATTGGTGTGAAAATGTCCTTTAGCCAGACAACTCTGGTGTCATCTCCTGAAGAAGGCTGTAGTTCAGAGTGCAGAAAACACCCGCAAGGTACTGAACTCCTCTCTAGTCTACACGAGCAAGCTGCGGATTAAAATAAAATGTTTTCTTGTTCTTTATCGTAGCTTTATTTCCCGAGGAGTTCCACGTGAACAACAGCAACGGAAGATCTACTGTAGTGTTGATGGGCGCTGAATTGACTTTTTGTTGTATGGTCAGGTGAAAAAATCCAGAGGACAGAACTCGGTTCCAAATTGTTCCACCTGACCACACTCGAAAAGGTCGTAAGCCTCCACACTTCAGCAGACTTGTATTGATTTTGGTACTAAAAGGTCTGCAGCACAAGATTGTTATCTATGTCCACTGGCACGACTACTGGCGATTGGCAAGTCGAGAAATATTTCCTTTTCAAGCAATACAGATTACAGATCTCTCCCACAACGCATTTTTATTCTAACTTTTGGAGATTTCCCTCTTGATTAGCGACTTTAAATAATAATCCGTTGCAAATACTGTGAGGAGTCCATGCCTCCCTTCATTTTGGTAGCCACGCCCAACAAAGTATTACACGGGTTGAAATCCTTCCTCTTAAGAAGCAATGCAAACGTTGATATCCTGCAACCACTTCTACCCACCTGCATTGTGGAACCATTCCTGTAGTAATCGCTGAGCAAAGTCTAATCAATTTGACCGAAAAACACAGACGCTAAACCCAACACCCAAGACGTTGTTCCTGTTCAACAGCAGGAGCTGGCTGCTTCCCACTTGTAAGCAAGTGGATAAGGAGTAAACAGGCCATTCCCTCGATGAACGAGAGTCCCACTTGGAAATGGATCCAACTTCATCGTAAAACCCAATCCAATATGTGTGCGGCAGGGCGGAGACTGAACCTTCCCCCTACTGTGTGACTTGGCTGACGGTATGGTAGAACGGCTTATCCAAATCCACTACAGGTCTGTGTTTTGGTTTGAGGCGGCTGCTGGGTGAACAGGGCTTCCTGGCAGGACCTCACAGAGAACCCCCCCATCCCCCCAAAAAACATCTCTCTGTTTCTCAATCCAATTACGCAAAACCAAATATATTCTACTATCTTACAGTTTTATCGGAGGAGCTCTTCTCACTGTCCACTCCCTATATTCTAAGTATATGAAATGTAACTAAGATGCATTAAAATGTCCCCTATGATATGATACATTTAGATGTTCACTACCATTGTGGTAGTTCCCTTTAAAATAACCACTCTATAATGCCCTATCATAATTTTATTCGTTTTTATCATTATGATTATTATTTATTATTTTGGGATTTTAGCCACTTATACTGTATGTAATGTAAGGCACTGACCTGGGCTTGAAAAAAGCCTAACCTGGATCTTGGCACTAACTACCGCCAAACACACAGAAATATGCACACACACACACACACACACACACACACACACACACACACACACACACACACACACACACACACACACACACACACACACACACACACACACACACACACACACACACACACACACACACAATCAACCAGTATTCAAAATCAACAATAGAGAAAATGATTTTGGAAAGCCTGAAATGGAAGGAAGTCATCCAAAGACACACATGCATGTGCAATTAACTCTTGCCACAGATAATCTTTTCTGTGACACCTTCCAGTGCCTTACACTTTATTCGATTATATCCCTAATTGCTCTCTTATCTGGAAGTGGTCTGATTCAGCAGCCGTGTGAATCCCCCGTTATTAAATTTGTTTTGTTGCTATATGCTGGTAACAGTGTGCGATCTAAGAGGAGTATAATGAGCTCAAGTCAGAGGAGAACAGAAATTGTTCTGTTCTCCTCTGAGCCTTAGGAGACCTCCAACTAACACAAGGCACCACCTGGCCAATTACTGTAACAGCACAAGGCGGAAACGGGAGCGATGGAAACGCTAATCACACTGAATGGCAGAGACCAACATGAACGTGGACACATGTAGAAGCATCAGACATTAACATGAACATACCCGGGCGTGCACAGACCCTTATAGACATACCAGAGAAGCCTCCCAAGAGTAAATGGGATAAAAACGCGGCAGGGAATCCAACATTTGGCACCGGGAGTGTGTAAATCCAAACAAACAAATATTGGTACAACGTGATGGGCTGCATGTCTTGGAATTTGTTTCATGTTTATTTTCTCTCCTCACTTGAAAGACTTCACCTCATGCTTCAAATTAAAATGGAAAACCAGAAATATCTTTGATTCTCTGAATTCCTGCAATGTCCATTTTCATTACATAGTACACTCCATTCGGTCCCCAGCTTCGCCGGTGCCAAAATTAAAACCCCTTCCTAATTAGTCTTTCCAAGGGAAATTGTCAAAGCCTATTGGCAGGAAGTGGAAAATAAAATAAATCCCTGTTATGTCCTGGGGTTTTCTTCCTTTGCAGACTAAAACACCAGGATGCGAGTGGGCTGGTGCAGGCCAGTGGATGCTGAACAATGGCAGCGTGGAACAGGGTCTGTGTGCAAAACAACATGTGCACATGCATGAATGCATGCGCATGGGTGTGTTCATGTCTGGATGCATGGGAGTTGCTTTTGTATTTAAGAGTGCACGTAGGTGTGTGTGGGTGTGTGTATGAAACAATTTCACAGGAAAGCAACAAAAAAACGAATGCAGAACATAGTAAGGAACACATACATACATATATATGCATACATATATATGCATACATATATATATATATATATATATATATATATATATATATATATATATATATATTCCCTTTTTGTTGCTTATATATATTTATATAAAGGGAAGCAGTGGTGCACTCAGGGCTCCTTTTCTCTGTCCTTTACTCCACCTCAATCCAAATGTCTGTGCCTCGTTCACTCTCTCTCTCTCTCTCTCTCTCTCTCTCTCTCTCTCTCTCTCTCTCGCTCTCTCTCTCTCTCTCTCTCTCTCTCGCTCTCTCTCTCTCTCTCTCTCTCTCTCTCGCTCTCTCTCTCTCTCTCTCCCTCTCCCTCTCTCTCTCTCCACGATGTGACTCCAGCGCTTTGGTTTGAACAATGAAATACGAGCGCCGCTAACCGCGATCACTCGCCCTTGCTTCTGTTCCTGTGCTTTCAAGATACAATTGTTTTCTTCTTCTGAGTTTTTTTTTTTTTTTTGGGTAGAGCATAATTATTTTTTTATTTTTTCCTTTCAAGGGCCTCCGCTGATGCAGTTTCCAGTTATTCTTTTGTCTCCCTCCTCTAAGTCCAGTCGGCTCCGGTGGTCCGGCCCGCTGCCAGGGCCCTCGCCGCAGATGCCAACGGGTGACATCAATGGACCGGCGGGCCAGCAGCACCTCCCTGTCATTCTTCCTTTCCTCGCAGCCTGGTGACTCCACTCTTCCTCCCTCTCTTCTGCCCTCCTCCTCCCCCCCCCCTCCCCTCTGTCTCTCTCTCTCTCTCTCTCTCTCTCTCTCTCTCTCTCTCTCTCTCGGCTGTGAAAATGGAGCTGCCACGGCGAGGGTGACAGACAGGGTACCTTTCCCCCGTGGATTCCACCCTTTCCTATGAATATGAATCACGGTCGGGTTGTGAACCAGGAGGAGTAGGATGTGGGATGGAAGGGTCGAGGCCCCGGCGGGGGGTCGCGTGCCTGCTTTTGTTTTGGGACGGCGGGAGAAATAATCAGTGTTTTCCACGAAACACAAAATTCATGCAGGTGAGAGTCAAATGTCACCGAGGGGGGCTTTAAATCTGAGCGGAACACAAAGGGATGTGGGAGAAAGGGATGAAAAGAGGAAGGGGACGTCAGAGCGATGGAGCCATCATGACAACCCCACCCACCCGCCGCCCCCGTCCAACTGGACAGTCTGGCAGGAGATGGAGACATTCCTCCACTCGTGTGTTTACAAGAGAAAGAGGGAAAAACCTCCGCTCCGCATCTGACATCCGTGCTCTGCCTCAAACAGACGCAGAGCAGGGCAGATAGGTTTGTGTGGAGAAATGTGATGACCCCCCCTTGACCCCCCCCCCCCGCCTCCCAAAAAAAAAGGCATCCAGTAATAGTCCCAGAGGGGAACTGGATATGCTTGCTCAACATAGCGTCAGATTGCTCCCATGTATCACAGAGGAAACTTAATCTGACTCAGTCTTTTGGAAATTACATAGAAAATCTGCCCTCGTATGATTTGAACTCAAAATGGAACGTGCATGTTTTTCCCTTTCAGGCCAAATGAAATTCAAGAGTTTCGAGAGGTTTGTTTTTCCCTTCTCAAGATTGAAGAAGGGCAAAATGTCATTTGAAGGCTACAATCTTTTGTCAGCTCTTTTTTTTATGTCATAAAATTTGATCTAATTTTACAATCCGGTTTATATTGATATCGACGATATTCATCAATCTCAGTATATTGACATTGATGATACTTATCACTCTAACGGAAATGCTGCCAGAATCATCTCCTTACATAATGTTAATCCCGTAATGTTGAGTCTGTAAATGCATATATATAAAAGCATTATGTAATTATATATATATTATGTGTAGATTTAAAGTACCGACCTTCCTAAAGCCATTAACTGTAATATGTACTGTGTACGTAACTATAATATGCACTGAAATCTAAAATATAATTCATATCATTCTGTGTCAATAGAATTCACGCCACAATCCCCACTTCCCCTATCACAATCAAAATTAAATTATTGATTATTCAGAAGCTCAGTGTAGAACTTGACACAGATGTCAAATCTCTCTTATCCATGAAGGACCTCTTTGAGAGGTAAGAGGACATTATTCTGCCGTTATTATTCAATTATGTTCTGTTTTAGATCAAGATACGATACAGTATACTAATACTATAGTGATGATATATATGTATATGCCGATGCACACGCCATACCAATTCTCTCTCCCAAAATCCAAGCCTTCCTACTCTCATCCCCGTTCTCACCCAAAATAGACAAGGAAAGACAGACCAGTGGACTGAAAAAGGGCAAAAACTGTGAGAAACTTGTTTTACTTAAGAGCAATGTAAAAAAAAAAGATAAAACACAAACTACAGAAACAAGCCGGAGACAGTGAAGCCAGAGAGCAGTGATAAAGAAATGACTAATGTTCACTGAGCAGACAACCTCAGACAGTGAAAAATGGAGTCTGGCACAGCAAAGTACAGAGTTTGAGAATATGTAGCACTACTCTGCTGCTACAGATAGATAGATAGATAGATAGATAGATAGATAGATAGATAGATAGATAGATAGATAGATAGATAGATAGACAGACAGACAGACAGACAGACAGACAGACAGACAGACAGACAGACAGACAGATAGATAGATAGATAGATAGATAGATAGATAGATAGATAGATAGATAGATAGATAGATAGATAGATAGATAGACAGACAGACAGACAGACAGACAGACAGACAGACAGACAGACAGACAGACAGACAGACAGACAGACAGACACAGACAGACAGACAGACAGATAGATAGATAGATAGATAGATAGATAGATAGATAGATAGATGGATAGATAGATGGATAGATAGATAGATAGATAGCACCCCGAGGACCACAGATAGAAACAGAAAGAGAGAAAGAAATCTAGCCTAAAAGATCTAAAAGATCCAGCCCAATACCATGTCAACAGAATTTCAGTAGCCTGAAAACTGCAGAAATAAAGCAAGAAAAAAAAGAAAGAAAGAAATAAAGAAAGAAAGAAAGAGAGCGAGAAAGATCGAGCCCAAAGGCATTCCAGTGGCCTGAAAAGCTCAGATAGAAAGAGGAAGAGGAGCAGGAAGCAGCATCCAGAGAGCAGCGTGTGAACGAGGGATGAGTGCGTCTGCCATGTGCTAATGGTTAAGCAACGCCGCGGCAGAACATGAGCCCTGTCCCTTGTGTTTACACAGGCTACGTCGAGCTGCCAACCCCCCTGCTGCCTCGCAAGTCATCTGGAAGCAATTTCACCCAGTAATGTCCGACAAGTTTTTATTTACTCCATGATGGTGTTTGGTGTTTTGGCGGCGATGGCACATTGATCCCAGGCGTTGGAGTTCCATCCCCAACGGGACCACGGCTGCACCTCAAGTTCAGTTCTTCCGAATGTCAAACCATCGGGAACACTTGACTTGGTACTGCTTTTGGACTATGTGACTTCGTATTGGAGCTGCAACGATTAGTCGATTAATCGATAAGTTGCCAACTCTGAAATTCATCGCCAACTATTTTGATAATCAATTTAATCGTTCTGAGTCAATTTTTAAGAAGGCGATTTCCAAATTCTCTGATTCCAGCTTTTTAAATGTAAATATTTTCTGGTTTCTTCCGTCCTGTGTGACAGTAAACCGAATATCTTTGGGTTGTGGACAAAACAAGACATTTGAGGACGTTGGGAAACCGTGATCGACTTTTTTCAGCATTTTCTGACATTTTCTAGACAAAACGACTAATCGACTAATCGAGGAAATAATGCACAGACCGATAATGGAAATACTCGTGATTTGCAGCTCTACTTCACATATTACTTGGTGACATGCACATGTGTCCTTAATGCACCGATATGAGCGTCACATTTCTTTTGACTCACATTGGGGGAGAACTGTATGTTTACGATGTGAACTTCCACCAAGTCGTCTCTCAGGAAGCTGGTCCAACAGCCCAGACCCATCTCCTTCACCTGGACCCAGGGGTTAAGCGACACCTCCGGGTCGCACGTCTGCCGGGACGCTGCGAGAAAAACAGCAAAATCAACATGTTTCAATGGAATGCAGTAAGTGGAGATGCATGCAGCTCCATTAAACATAGTACTACTTAGAGGGCTTTGGGGTTAAAATACCCCAAAACGATCCCAGAATTGTTTATCATGGCTGAAACGCAGCGGGTGTTCGAATATCGGTAATGGCTGCTGTTTTTAACAAGTTCCCCGTATACACCAGGAAATCTTCCCTCCACGTCCCCGTTCCCCCGTTTCTCTTGTTGTTAAGTTTGGGGATGGCTGCTCTATATAATAGAACATGTTATGGAGGCTGCTTTTTATGGCTCTCATAGAAATGCCATTCTCATGGCTGCCCATAAATGCCTGATATCTGAGATAGTGCTAGGTACAGTATATGTGTGTGTGTGTGTGTGTGTGTGTGTGTGTGTGTGTGTGTGTGTGTGTGTGTGTGTGTGTGTGTGTGTGCGTGCGTGCCAATTTGCCTGGATAGTATTCTACAATAAGGAAACAAATCCTACCTGTACAATACAGTCAATGCAATATAACTCATATGTGCATGCAGACCTCAAATGTGAGAGAACCGCAATATATTGTAATAGTGTAACACACTGTAATAAGCATACAGTAGGCATTGTAAAAAAAATATAATAAAATAGTAATAACTTATACCTAATATTATATATATATATATATATATAATATATTATTGAATACACATTTTTCCATCCCAAAGAGTATATCCATCTATATTTATATTTTATACCCACAGCCACGCTGGCAGCTTTAAACTTAGCTTATCCTAACTTTACTTAACCTGTGCATCAACTCACTATTTGTGTATTCTGTATATTTGGCCATTTTCTTTGTATATTTGGCGGTCTTTTGTTCTTCTTTTGCCTATTTTTTTATTAATTGTCTGCACAGCAATGCGCCGATCTTCCGACCACAGCACGTGTGATGTTCCACTCAGCTCACTGGTGCTCCTTCTCTCTCGCGGCAACGAAAGGAAAACGTGTGCCCCCCCGGTTGGTTTTTATACACCACGTATCCTCCGCCAATGAGCGTCCTCCGGCGTCAGGAAGCCCTCGGCCTCGGGCCCCGGCTTCCTACCCAATCGGCGGCCTCGGCTCGGGGGCCCCCCCCTCCCTCCCGCCCGTGTTGATGAGAGATGAAAAGCTGTGATTGGGGCTTTATCTGAACACAGTGGCGTCACCGCTGGAACTCGGAGGGCTCCGGGGCCTCTGATCTGGACGGGGCCCGGCCCCCGCACCGAGCCGACGACGCTCAGACTGTCTGTCTCCCGACGCTGGGAGATTGGATTCTGATAGAAATCAGCGTCAGGAACTACTTTGAGCTGCACCCAAGACGGACACATCTGAGCCGAATGTTACACGCACATAAACACCTAGCGCGGATGGAAACGCTGATGCTATCTGGTCCCTTCACCCCGAATCGAGGCACCGTCTGTCACGGTCATTTGGAACTGCAATCACTCTATAGATGGCACATAAGGAATAATAAAAAAATAAGTAAAAAAAAGACGATTAAAACCGGAGCTCTCCGCTTCGCTCCAAGCATTGTTAACCATCTCCAGAAAAGAAAGTCCATGTTTCGTAAGTGGAAAATTCCAAGTGATTTTCACGCGCGTGCGAAAAGGTCCGCCAACAAAGGCTTTTTTTTTTTTTTTTTTTTTTTTTTTTCTCCTTCTCTTTTTGTTCAACATCAAGGAATAATCCCTCAGAGAGAAACCGCCGAGATGGGGAAAGAGAAGAGGAATAGGAGAGGGTCAACAGGAAATGACAACGTTTGTAAGGTCAACAGGATACGCCTTATTTAGATCGGCCACTCAGGGCCGGCCTGAGGCTGCGTCACGAACAGGGAGGGAGGGAGGGAGGGAGGGAGGGAGATGGTACGATGAGTGCAGATGGGACACAATAAGGGTTACAAATGGATAAATACATCATCACCATTCCATTTTTCTTTTGTCCGTTCACCGCTTATTTCCTCAACCCTGGGTTTTTTTCCGAGACACGGAGACATGCTCCTCTCCTCACCCCGCTCCCCCTTTTTTTTTTTTTGTTCCTCCCACGATGGTCCAGGCTGGTTTCCTGTTATTCTGGCCCTGTATGGTAATGTCTGCCGCGGCGTAGCCACATCATAAAGATAGCGCCCACTCATTTTCCTGTGACAGCTGCTGGGGAGAACCTTGTGTAAATCACACATAATGGTTAAGTGTGTGTGTGTGTGTATGTGTGTCTGCGTGTGTGTGTGTGTGTTGCAAGGGCATGCCTGTCACACTTATTTGCATGCATATTTGTCACCGGTGTCCCATTTACCAGTGACCAAAGAATATAAACCACATTCCCTCTGCCCTCCTGACCCCGGAAATGCCAGCGGGCCCACTAAGCGGTTTGCTGGTAAATGAGGTATAGACGCTCGGCTGTATTCCCTCTCTCCTCTTTATCTATTTTTATCAGACTCCTTCCATTTCCCATCTCATGAGAAGAAATGTTTAGGGCTCTTAGCGATTTCCACGAAGGTCCTATTCGGGCGGGGAGACGTGAGTTGTATCCGTTAAGGATCTGGACCGGGGTTGCACCTGGTATAGAAAGCGACGGCGACCGCGATGCCTCATACGGCGTTGACGGTTAATAAGGTCAGACCTCCCCACCGATTCTGAATACCCCCGCCCCCCGTGCCTCTCTTATATTGATGGATATGAAAGCCATATTTCACTCCCCCATTTCATCATTTCATGCCGGGACCTTGCACTTTGCAACTTCACATTGATAAACCGGGAGGCGAAAATAGGAGGAAAGGCAACCTTGGTTTGGTCATGAACATGGGAGTAAAAATATAAGAAATATGTGATTCTGAGGGTATGCCCAGTAAAGCTTTGTTATACCGTGTGTTAAGATAACGCTCCATCTATTTAGAAAGCTAAATTTACTTCAAGATCTAAATATGGTTGTCAGTACTCTTTGAAATTGCAAACATAATAATGACATGTAATAATCCATGTCATACGCGTGTATCACAAGCTGTGTGGTCGTGATGGATAATTCCTTGTATTATCGCATTTATATATATACAAATTACTATGCAAATTGGATTTAAGTGTCATAAACATTTCATTTTTTGTTTTTCAATTAAAATCATGGATGGGATTGTGTCTCACTGAAATCACTGAAATCAATCTCAGACACCTGTGATAATTAGTTTGCCAGGTGAGCCCAATTAAAGGAAAACGACTTAAGAAGGACGTTCCACATTATTAAGCAGGCCACAGGTTTCAAGCAACATGGGAACGAAAAAGGATCCCTCTGCTGCCGAAAAGCCTCAAATAGTGCAATGCCTTGGACAAGGTATGAAAACATTAGATATTTCGCGAAAAGTTAAGCGTGATCATCGCACTGTGAAGAGATTTGTTGCTGATTCAGAGCACAGATGGGTTGGTGCAGATAAAGGCAGAATGAGGAAGGTTTCTGTCAGACAAATTCATGGGATCAAGAGAGCAGCTGCTAAAATGCCATTACAAAGCAGCGAACAGGTATTTGAAGCTGCTGGTGCCTCTGGAGTCCCGCGAACCTCAAGGTGTAGGATCCTCCAGAGGCTTGCAGTTCTGCATAAACCTACTATTGGGCCCCCCCCTAACCAATGCTCACAAGCAGAAACGGTTGCAGTGGGCCCCGAAATACATGAAGACTCATTTTCAAACAGTCTTGTATACTGATGAGTGCCGTGCAACCCTGGATGGTGCAGATGGATGGAGAAGTGGATGGTTGGTGGATGGCCACCATGTCCCAACAAGGCTGCCACATCAGCGAGGAGGTGGTGGAGTCACGTTTTGGGCCGGAATCATGGGGAGAGAGCTGGTAGGCCCCTTTAGGGTCCCCGAAGGTGTGAAAATGACCTCGGCAAAGTATATAGAGTTTCTGACTGACCACTTTCTTCCATGGTACAAAAAGAAGAACCGTGCCTTCCGTAGTAAAATCATCTTCATGCCTGACAATGCACCATCTCATGCTGCAAAGAATACCTCTGTGTCATTGGCTGCTATGGGCATAAGAGGAGAGAAACTCATGTTGTGGCCCCCATCCTCCCCTGACCTCAACCCTATTGAGAACCTTTGGAGCATCCTCAAGCAAAAGATCTATGAGGGTGGGAGGCAGTTGGCATCAAAACAGCAGCTCTGGGAGGCTGTTCTGACGTCCTGCAAAGAAATTCAAGCAGAAACTCTCCAAAAACTCACAAGTTCGATGGATGCAAGGATTGTGAAGGTGATTTCAAAGAAGGGTCCTATGTCAACATGTAACTTGGCCTGTAAAGATGTTTTTGATTGAAATAGCTTTTGATTTCAGTCAATATGACCTCCTAATGCTGCAAATTCAACAAATGACCATTTTCAGTTCTTTACAACCTATAAAATGTTTTGAAACTCTGTTGTGCATAATAATTTGGAACATTTTGAGTTTTTTATTTTTGGGAAAAATACTGTTTTCATTGGGAGGTTTGGTTCAATAACGAATTATACCCTCACGGTCGATGACTTGAAAATTATACTGACTGTCATTTGCGTCGACTATTTAGGAAAATCAGAGAAAAATATCATTTGCATAATAATTTGGAACGCGGTGTATTCTATATATATATTCAGTGTATACTGTATAAGTACTGGTCCCGCTCTGCTGAAATGGGACACTCCATAATTCAACCAGACTCATATTTCACTCTTCCAAATGGCCGATGCATCCATCAAATCTCTGTCAATCATTGCTCCTGAAAAAAAAAAAAAATCAAAATCTTCCACCCCTACTTTGTACTTTGACTTAGTATAACTACACCACGGTCATTACTTGTTGTATTCATGAAGGTGCCCTTGCGCTCGCAAGATTGCTTTCACGGCGCTGGGGATCGTTTAAATGAGGCGAATGCTGTAATTGCCTTCGTTGCGGGGCCCACCAGCTGAGCGCACAGAGCAGCGGCGCAGCGGGGGGAAACCCCAGCCGACAGGGAGCAGCGTCAACACCAACTGTCTCCCCCGGTCCCTCGGGGAAGGGTAAACTGTTTGTGTCCAGGGTCGGAGTGACGGAGCCAGGAGGGGAAGGAGGAGGGAAGGGGTGGTGGAGAGAGAGAGAGAGAGAGAGAGAGAGAGAGAGAGAGAGAGAGAGAGAGAGGCGGGGGGTGACATGGAGGGCAAGGGAAAGGAGGGCTTCAAGGCTGAAACCGGCCTTGTTGGTCTACCCAGACACTGACAGAGACACAGACAGACAGACGGACACACACACACAGACACACACACGCACACAGACACATGCGCACACACACACACACACACTCACACACACACGCGCGTGCACACACACACACACACACACACACACACACACACACACACCTATTGTCCCGGCGTTTCCGCAGCTGTAGACTGAGGCCTGACCATCCACAGGAAGGTAAACAAACTCTTATCAGTGCTCTGCAGGGGCCCACAGTGTCCCCTGGCCTCTCACCCCTACACACAAGTACACACTACCCAGTGCACACTACGTAGTACACACCGGCTTCCTCACTGTCTCACCTACCGCTCGTACGTCTACAGGTCTGCAAAACCTATCACAAAAAAAAGACCCTGCTGATTAGCTCCGAACCGGGGAATGTTTGTGCATATTTGTGTGTGTGTGTGTGTGTGTGTGTGTGTGTGTGTGCGTGCTTGCGTGCGTACAGACGTCCACCGAGCATTGCGTTTGACACTGAGGTAGTAGGGATCCGGAGACGGCCCCCTCTTCACTTCACTCCGTTTACACCTCCGGGGGGGCCATCCCTCAGCTGTTTCATGGCGTCGGAAGTTGACGGAACAACAAATCTGGGGGGCGCGCTGAGGGGCCCCCGGTGGCCCGCTCGCCCGCTCAGTCACTCGCTCGCCGTCCGTCGCTAATCATAAGGGAGCGCCGCGCTGAAAGGGCAAAGCCAGCCGGCGACGAAGGGGAGCTTTATTAGAAAAGGAGATAAAACACGGCGGTTTCGCGTCGCGCCCCTTGTTCGTTATATTCGCCGGCAATCTGGTGTTTACACTCGCAGGCTGCATCAATTAGGGGGTGCAAGTGTGTCCGTCACGTTTTTTCGGCGGATGGCTCTTCCCTCGTGTTGACGAGGGCCTCATCAGCGGCGTTGTCTCCCAGTTTCTGCACCCACGCGAGAGGAGGGGGGGGGGATAAATTCATTGCCAAACGAAGAGACGTCCTGGAAGAGCACTAGCCGGACTCTATTAATCATTTGAGTGTTAATTAGCCACGCAGCTTTTGGAAGTAAAGACTAATTTAGCAAGCGTCATGCTCGCGATGTGCAACGGAGGCAGATTGAGGCATCAGAGATTTATGGCACAGTGTTTGCTCCCAATCATTCAGGATTGATGTAGCTTTCCGCAGCATATGCTCCTCATAGAAATCCACGGAGATTACCTCGTTTTTCTCCGCTGGTTTTCTCCCCCGAAAATATTAATGCTCTTCGGCGTGAGGGCGGCATAGCAATGAAGGCTCTGTTTTTTTTGGGGGGGGGGGGGGGTTTCTTTTTTTTTTTTTTTTTTTTTTTTTTTTCCTCCTAATCCATTCGGTAAAGTTAAGAAAGTGAAAGTTCTTTAGCAGTCAGGATGAGAACGGAGCGATTCATCCAAATGTCATTACGATCCAGATAAAGGTAAAAGAGGTGCGGGGAGAGCTGTTCGACATGCATGGTATTATTGAATCCTGGGTGTATAAAAAAGATTAGCGACGCCAAGCTTGACTTGGGGATATACTGTTGTCATATTACTAGATTAGAAAAAATGTCAAGCTGCCCGCTTCCACATGAAACCGCCCGTTTTTTAATAACAGTCAGTTTACTCAGTTTACGTCGACTCACAAACTTCCATACTGTACAAAATCACACAGGCACACACTCACACACACATACAGTATATTCATGAATAGAGCTGTCACAATTATTACACAATCGCCTGATAATTTTTGTAACGAAACATCACAATATGCTTTTATCCGTTCAAATTCACTGTCTGCCCAAATTCCTACGTTCCAATATCCACGGATTTCAGATAAAAGACAAATCAATCGCAATTATCTTTCTGACAATTAATAAAGAAATAATGAACCCTTACGCATGCATACAGTACAACAATCATAACGATGAGCAAGTAGCGCCGTAAAATAATTCAATAATCTTTATCACCGCGGATTATGAACATGCGCAATATTTCAAATAAACACCTAAATCAGCCCCTTGGACAATGTCTACATACTGAGAAAAAGTTATTGAGATATAGCTTTAGATTTGTCGTGTTCAAGAAATCCACAACATCCTGACAGGGACCCCTCATTATAAATAGACCAGCCCGACATTTTGGCCGACCATTGACAAATAAGAGTTAAACACGACATTTTAAGCCCTCCATCCGATGCAGATCTAGGTACACAATTTAAATGCAACTATTAATTTAAAACAACAAGCATGCTCTCTATGCGTTTCTTGTTATGCACAGGTGCATTTTCATTGCTGACACTGTGGCCGACCCCCGGGTTGATCGCTGGCAGACGGGGCCCAGAGATAGGAGCCTGTGATGCCAGGGCTTATCTCGGCAGACAGCGAGGGTGCAGGCATGGGCACAAATGGCCGCCATGCTGACGAGGCGTTTATCTTCCCCGCTACTAATGAGCCGTTCAGCGGTGCCGGATCACCAGTCTGGGTGATATTTCACACAATGTAGTAGGCACCAAGGGACGATGATGAGCAGACATCCGTGGTAGAGGTATGGTGGTCGGAGTTAGAAGTGTACAGATCACACTTGTCTCTGAGTCCAATCATCCTTACTAGGCTTTAGATTTATGGCTTCCGTGAGACAATTTCACTTCGGAGAGAGAATAAAATGATTTTGTCTCACCCAAAGCATGACACAAAACCGAAATATATCGACATTCCAGGTATCAAAATAGGCTTCAGAGGCTACATTTGCCAAACGCAGATGATTTATGGTCATATCATGTCGAAATCAACGATATCGCGGCACGCCTCTCAACACTGTACCTTGTGTTCAAACACAGGAAAAGCTGGCGACGCCGCAAGGAACTGATTGATACGTTATTTAGGAGGGGAGAAATCCAGAGGAAGACAGAAATCCGGCTGAGGAAGTGGTTGTGTCTCCGTGCTGCCCGGCCAAACAACTTCCTACGACGACCTATCAGGGCCACTATACCTTTCTTTTTTCCTCTCAGCGGTAGTTGGGGAGGGAAGGGGGTATTATTCAGAGAAAAAAGCCGTACATTTAGGAGACGAAACTCGTGAATTATCCGAGATTAAAGTCTGATAAAAGTTGTAATTCTCGAACGTACCTCATTTGCTGGGCATCACGCCTGCAGTAGATTATTATGTCATGAATATACTTTTCAACAGGAGTTAGCAATAAGGAAATACTGGCTTTAGCCCAAAATCATTATATCATCATAAGCATATGAGTTTGACACCCGTGCGGTGAGAGGGAATGTGTGGCACCAAGACATCTGCCAAGTACGTGTGACGTCATTCCCATAAAGTCGGTTTTGGGCGGATCCGCTATTGGATGTGGCCAGAACAGCTCGAACAGCGAATGGCTAGAACAACGCTATATATGTGGAGTCTAACTACAAATAAGGTATTTTTGCTTAGATCCATGTATATCAAATCTGAATTCATGGTTCCAATTTAAGTCGTTCATTTACGTGTTTAATTTTGAGATTTACTGTACATCGAAGTTTTTTTCCCGTAAACATTTTTATATATATTATAATATAGAATATAGAATATAACCCAACGCTCCCCCTATAAGAAAAAGGTTGTAGCGGCCCTAATACGATACGATATATAATAATATGTCTGCCCCAAGAACCAGAAGTTTGTGGAATGCAGAAGTTCAGATGCACACCACCGCTTTCGACGAGTTGTCGGTTTCGTTTTGCCTCTGCGCTTTCCTCTCATCACGATTTACTAGAAGCCCTTCTGTCCTTTCCTACCTGCTCTTGCACTTTCTATTCCTCCATTTTCTACCTCGTGACCTTACTCATCTTTCCTCGTGCCTAGTGTCTCTTCACCCCGTTAATCAGCACCCCCCTCCCCTTAGTCATTGGATTATTTTTACACCCCCCCCCCCCCCCCCCGCATTGTCCATATTTACCTCCACCCTTTTCCTACCCTCGTCACCTGCGCCGCCGAAGCGTCGCAGAACCCCGACCCCCGCCCTCCG
The DNA here is from genome assembly GCF_960531495.2 of Zeus faber. NCBI lineage: Eukaryota > Metazoa > Chordata > Actinopteri > Zeiformes > Zeidae > Zeus > Zeus faber. The sequence continues at coordinate 16,770,865 of NC_137204.1, forward strand.
CCCGTTGACTTTGCCCCAGAATTGACTCCCCGTCATCGGTTTCTCTCAGGACTTCCTGAGGATGCGGGTCCAGCGTTGGCCAGATGTCCATGTTTTCTCTTCTTCTTACTATTGTCTGTGTTCCTTCAACCATCTGCCCTCCGTTTATTGTTGTCATGTTTCCCTCTCTCCCTCTCCTCTCGCATCGGTTTTGCCACTGAGACACCCCCCTCCAGCCGCCTTCAGGTACCCCTCCCTCCCTCCCTCCCTCCCTCCCTCCCGCCCTCCCTCTCCAGCTGCTCGCTAATCGCTTTTGTACTTTTCCTAGTGCCCGTGGAGAGGGACGTTGGGGTGGGCGGAAGTGCAGCAGGAGGCTTGGCGGACCACACCACCGCGCCGGGCTCCAACCAGGAAACCAGAAGCCACAGGGAGCGTGCTCCGCACAGCTTCCCGATCAGGGGGAACCAGGTCTGGGCCTTGTGCGCCACAAACCATAGTAAGCCATAGGCGGCAATTACCGCCGCAATAGACAGCTGTATTATATGTTTTTTTTACTAAAGAGAACATAAAATGGTAAACAGCTCCCCTTAGCATCCAAATTATAAACTACACGGCTGCACCAGAGTCCTTAATTAACATAGCTTCCGATAGGTATCCAATATGGAGAAGATTAATCTTGTCTTAACAGGGTTCCTCGGTGCAAACGACGACGCTAGAAAAGGGACACGACCACACAACCAGCGTCGTCACCGAAAACGGAATGATTTTTGTGTCGATTCTCGAACGGGCCCACCATGTCATAAACAGTTATTTGTGATCCTGCCTTGTGTTCACACCACATTGGGACAAATTCTTGGCACACATGCCTTGTCCTCTAGTGCTGGCATGGAGACCTCATGCTCTCCCCCAATAATTACATGGCTAATCGACTGAAACAGGTGGGCACCCTCAAGGCAAGGGTTGTGATGATACTTCTGCAATAATAAACATTACCCCGGGGGGTGTTATGATTCTTACACAGAGCACCACATCCACCGTACGACCTGTCAAAAACCAGAGTGCTTTTACATGTTGCACCCCCTTTTTAGAAAAGCCTTCTCTATTGTTTACAGCGGAGCGCCACCTGCACAGCCTGGAGATGTTGTGAGGGCGCATTTGCATATTTTTGCATGCAGTCAGAAATGAATCAAAACTCAGGCGGTGATCTTCACTGAATAACAGGAAAAAGCATCTTATGTCAACAGATAAAAAGGCAACGTTTAAAAGCACTAAATTGAGATCCTACAAATAAATAAAAATACAAAACAATCCCTGCGCCGTTATGGGCACACACATGAATTCACTCGAATTCGATGAAAATCAATGCGGTTTGATTGATTTGAACAGAAACATGAGACATTTCTGCGCATTAGAAATTCGTATTTTCTTTTGTCATGTACAGTACATCAGTCACGTTGGAAGTCACTGTACCAGAAGAACCCATCATGCCTGAGCCACGTCTCCAAATGTACACGGGCGAAAACTTGAAGGTTTGTTTGATTTTTACTCCATTTATTTGTTATTATAGAATGCAGAGTCAAATAAAGGGTGAAGGAATCGGCTCGGTTTTTAGGTAACGTTCAAGTACAAATGCATTTCCATGCATCCGATCACCAGTGTTTCAAACTCTGAAAGAGATGAAACAAGTCTTGACCATGATAGACCCTGGCAGGCCACCGTACATAACAGGCGTTTTCATAATTAAAGACTGGCACAGTTGTCAGTAATGGGACATACATATTCTCTAGATATAACCAGCATCCAGAAAAGCCCAAAGCGGGGAGGCTCCGCCGTCTGGGGGGACCGTCCTTGTGCAAAGGCCCAAAACGTGAAGATGCTGCAGAGATGGAGGGTGAGGATGCCGGCGGTAACAAGCGCGGAGCATGGCCTTAGGGCTCAGAGCGACAGCGACTTCGTGTCTTTCATTTAACGTTCCACCTTCAGGGTTTTGACAACAGACGTGAACGTGTGAAGGCGCGCTGATGGGACGTCGGGATGAACTGGCATTCATCCAGAACAGAACCTTAAAAAAAAACGCCCGGCCATCTGTGAGATCACCGTCCATGAGATCACGAGCTCATCCGCGAGATCGGCCTGCACGAAAAAAAACGAACTAGCTACTTGTCCAACTCACAGTGAAACGTGTCCAGTAGAGGGAGCGCAGCACGGCGTTAACAAGCGACGAATCAGAACCAAGTCAAATATAACTACAGTTCATATTTATTCTTCATATTTGCTTGCATAGGTCGACATTACAAAAATATATAATTATAGCAGCAACCTTAGAACGCACAAATACAATAGTTAATATTCATAAATTCTTATATTCTTACAATACTTCAGTTGAATTTGATTAACCATGCTTTCATCGAGGGATAAGTTGCCACTCAAAGCAGGAGACAAGCAATGATATCTTCTCATCAAGCAAACGTGCAGGCAATGGACAAAAATGCAGTTTGTTTCTCGTCAGATAAAGTCAAAACACACCGATGTCTATTTTTTAGATGGCGTAACCTGCCTCGTCGTATAGAGAACATGCCCAATGACGTTTCTTTGAAGTGTCCCAGCGAGACGGCCGTCTATTTTAAAATCTGAAATCGAACCAAAAAAAAATAAAAAATGGACGGCCTTACCTGCGACCAAGCTGGGCACCCATAGCAGCAGGGCAAACAGCGGCGCATAGGTCTCCATTTCTCTACAGTTTGGGCCCTTGAGGTCCGGTCCGGGGGTCTTGGGTCCAGCAGCGGTGGAGGAGCTCTGGTCCAGCGGCCGAGCAGCAGTGGCTAAAGGACTGGACGGGCAAATACCTCCAGCCCTCGGGGGGTCAAAGGTCAGCTAGGAGGCAGAGCTGGGGAGTCAGTGGAGGGATATGAATGGTTCCTTAGTAAATGGAGCAGTGACAATCTTAATTAAACGTGGGTAACATGGATAATCATCTCTGATTTTTCTGCAGTATAAGTGCTTTTTTACATGGTACTGTATATGGATGTCGTACATTTTTCACATTTTACATTCTGGCTCATTTTTGATGTACCTGTTGTAACAACAATTTGGGAATTAACCGCAGACTTGTATCATCATTTTCACAGATGATTGGTGAGCAGTGGTGGAAAATGAGGAAGTACAAAGAACTCTGTTACAGCACTTCAGTACATTTTTCAAGTATCTGTACTTAATTGAGTACATTCCATTTTGGAGACTTTGCACTCTTGCTTCACAACATTTCAAAAGCAAATAGTTATACCGTCTACACTGGTGCATTTCTAACCTATGCTTTATTTTTTTTTATTTGTTTTTTATCGGGATTTATATACATATCAAAATCAAGCCAAAACAAGAGGTAGTAAGTGATTATTCATCCATCATTAATATAAGGCGTATATCCTGGTGCTGATGACTCCACCTATAAAATACTGCATATGAGAAGTACTTTTACTTTTGATACATTTACATAATTGTTAAGGTGGTGCTTTCACTTTTAGTACATTGGTTTTTACTTCGGCTATTTGTACTTGACCTGGAGTGTAAGGTACTTCCTCCACCACTGATGAAGAGAAGCCGTCTCCATTTTAATTTTATTTTTAATTTTTCCGAGATTACAGACCGTTTGATTCCAGGCTCTGGGTACGGCCCCTACTGGAATTGCTAAAAAACAAATAAAAAATAAAAAATAATAAATAAAAGAAACAGATAAGCAGCAGCAGAGCAGAGTAGAGTAATCTTCCACCGGGTTTTGTTATCAATGAACACGTGAACGTTCCCCCCCAAGTTTCCCGTTTCAGGGGTTTATTCCAGCGGTTTGCGGCTCTGGTGCCATCTGTTGTTTTTCTGGCTCATTGTGGGGTTACCGTGGTCGGGACACTGTCAGGAAGCTTTTCTTTAAATAAAACCACAATGCCGGGATCTGATAAGAGGCAGACTGTCCCGTTATACCAATCATATAAAACCAAGGAAAGCGCAGTGTAAACTGTTTATCAGCTTCCAGAGGACAACTAGAACTCCCGTTATTTCCCATGACAGAAAGCCCTGACTTTAAACCAATAGGTTCATTTACTATATATATATATATATATATATATATATATATATATATATATATATATATATATATATTCGTACCGTTCCAAAGATAAAAAAGTAATTTAAAAAAAAAAGTCCAAACCACAAAAAATGATCATATACACTAACATGCATATCAAGTAACAGTCATTTGCGGAATCTAATTCCAAGAAAATCAGCCCTGCTAATTAAACCATCAACTAAAATAACAGGGTACGAGACTGTTTACTTCTTGCATTTCATTTGATTATTATTATTATTATTATTATTATTATATGTATTATTATTATTAGTAGTATTAGTAGTAGTAGTAGTAGTAGTAGTAGTAGTTGTAGTTTTGCCACTGTTATTATTATCATTATTATTATGATCATGATGAATATTATTATTATTGCTTATTATTTTCTTAGCGGGCTATATAATAAGAATATGTTTGGAGTTGGTACTTATTTGTGGCATTCAACGAGTAATTGGCCGAGCATGTAGTGAGACTGCGCGCTTCTCTCTCCCTCACTCCGCGAGGCAGCTCTCACGATCCCGACTTCATCACCAAAGTTATTAAACAAAGTCGACAAAGTCGAGCGCAACTTACTTTTCTCGGCAGATTCGCTCCAGAGTCGAGTTTGTAATCCACGGTCGGCGGCTGACGCGGCGTTCACGCGTAGGAACTTTTGAAACTTTCTGGGTTCGGTCCGGGGCGGGCGGGGATTTATCCCTCCGCTCCTCCCACACAGCCCCAGGCGTTCACGTCCGACGGGATCCGTCCGTTAAAATGGACTGACCGTGAGGGAGGCAACGGCAAATCGGCGTTTCGTTTTTCGGGCCGAACGGAACATTTTTTCGGCCCAAGGCAGTGGGAAGCGCGTCGAAAATGAAAGATGTCGCTGGCGTCCTTTAAGGTTTCTGCACAACTTTCGCAGATGCCGCCCGTGAATTCTGGATTAATAATAGGCCCTCATCAGTCGCACGGAGAAAAAAAAAATGTGCTCCCCGCAAAACAGACACTTGATAATTACATCCTGATTATGTTTTTGTTTTTCTTTTTTCCTTTTTTATATATTGAGATGTGGGAGTTGAAACCCAGCGATATTCCGTCCATCCATCCATTATCTATACCGCTTGTCCTCGTGGCGATATTATTACTATTTAATTGTCTTATATGGATATAAAGCACTTTGAGTTGCATGTTTTGTGTGAAAGACACTATATATATATATATATATATATACTATATATATATATATATATATATATATATATATATATATATATATATATATATATATATATATATATATATATATAGTCTATATATATATATATATATATATATATATATATATATATGTATATATTCGGCCCTATTGTTTTTGTCAATGAAAAACTGACATCAGTAATCTGTGGATATCATGGATCTGCTGCCCTCACAGACAAGAATCAAATGTGTATTCGGGGCAGTTCTCGTCAGTTGTCATCGTCCAACTTTGATCCGGATCCTTTATTGTGGATTTTTTTTTATTATTATTTTTTATCTATTTTTTCTAAGAACCGCCGCAACCCGCGCGCCTGTGCGAATGACAGCGTGCACAAGTCACATGATAGCGTTGCAGTCTGGTGCAGTCTAGGTCCAACAACAAAACTGCGGATGTCATGGATCCGACGAACCCACGGACAATCTCAAGAGGGTTGAAGGCTGAAACGTCTATAATCTGATGTTTTAACGCTTAATACAACTTGTGCAACTGCGCTTCTCTCCTGTGGAGTTTTCCTTTACGTTCATGTTGAGAGCAGCAGAGAGGACTTGTGAAATTGACGCATTGAAAGCAGAAATTGGTGCATAAACGACCCCCGGACCCCCCCCCACTTGAGTCGTGTCCACCGGGCAAGGTGTCCCCTTTTTCCCCCACGTTGACGGTGGCAACCCTACGGGGACTCTCGTCTGCAGTCACCACTTAAAACGAAAGGGCCGACCACCCTGGGGCCCGCGCGCGTTGGTCTAATGGCAGAAAGTCTTAAAGCGTTGCAAATGCGGCGCGTTTGACTGAATAATGCATCACTGGCAATCCCACTGCCTTTCCAGTTCATACACTATCGCCTTTATTTGCGGGGGGGGGGCGGGGGGCGTCACCTCAATTTCAGTTAACGTGAAGTAATGTGAGGAAGCCGATGAGGTGAATAAGAAGGACGCAGCGGCGCCGATCGACTTTCTCACTTATTCGTCGCCGCAATCTGACGCAGCGTGCGCAGATTTCGTCTTTTTTGTTCGCACGAGTGACGTCGGCCGGCGATTTTTGCGAACGCCGCCCCACAACATCCGAGCCGGCCCCATGTCGCCCCCGCCGCCCTCCGCCGAGGTGTCGCCTCTTTCTGCTCCAGCCGCGAGCGCACGTGAGGCTTCCCTTTTTTTGCGTCACCGGGGCCCCCAGTGCCTCAATAGCATTTCAATAACAGGAAACAATCGGCCACTCGGTGGCCGTCGTCTGTCATCGCGGGTCGACGTGGGTTCCCGCCTGGTGCCGCTCGGTCTCCGAATCACCGTTCGGCCAGCAACCAAGCGTCAGCGGAGGGAGGAAAAGGGTTTAAGCCACAGTTTGACATCGTTTCCTCCCGGTCCGCGCAAAAGGAGGCGGCCTTTTGTGGCTTTTTGCCAGCGCACCGCCAGAGTGAGGCAAGAGCCAGGAGGGAAAAACGCGTGCGCCTTCTGTTTCATACCACGGTAAAGTGGCCGTCTTTAGCGTTTTGATGCGGGTTAAAGTCAATTTTGCTGATGTCTGCAGTGATTGAGGGGACGGAATAGTGACTCTGCCTCCCCCGTCAGGGAAGGCAGGCCTGGTTTTCTAAATGGGTTTCCTGGTGAGACATTCCCGGGTAAAAGAGTGATTCTGTTGCGATACGGATTGTGCACGCGAACACACAGGCGCCGTTTCATGCCTCAACACATTTCGCGGTTAAAACGACCTCAAGGTGCCGTGTGTAGAATTTAGCGAA
>NC_137204.1:16780429-16800429 GCF_960531495.2 Zeus faber
AGTAATGGTAGCAGTAGTAGTAGTAGTAGTAGCAGTATTAGAAGTAGTAGTATAAGTAGTAGAATTAGTAGGATTGGTATAAGTAGCCATAGTTGTAGTAGTAGCAGTAGTATTAGTAGTATTAGTAGTAGTAGTAGTAGCAGCAGCAGCAGCAGTAGTACTAGTAGTGTTGTTGTAGTAGTAGTAGTAGTAGTATTAATGAGTAGTATGAGTAGTAGTTGTATTATCAGTAGTAGGCGTAGTGGTAGTAGTCGTGCTAGTTGTAGTAGCAGTATTAGTAGCAGTGGTTGTTGTAGAAGTAGCAGTCGAGGTAGGAGTAGTATTAGTAGTAGTAGTATTAGCAGTAGCAATAGCAGTTGTCGTGCTAGTCGTAGTAGTAGGAGTAGTAGTCACCGTGCTAGTAGCAGTAGAAGCATGACATATAAACCCCTTGAATCTTGAATTATTATTATTATTAGTAGTAGTACTAGTAGTAGTAGTAGTAGTAGTATTGTTTGCCTTTGAATTGTTGAACAAAACACGTCAGATTAAATGTGTCATTAATGACTTCATGTGAATTAATAATGACGTCGTTCAAAAGTGATTTCAAAACATCCAAAGTTCTCACTCTGGCACTTTGGAAAACAGTGCGTGTGGGCGGCGCACTGCTGCCCCCTGGCGGTGGCAGCCGGAAAAGCACCGCCGTTCTGCCGGCAAAGTATTTGAAGATGTTCTTGTGACTTCTCATATCACAGCTATTTTCCACTGCTGCCCAAATGACTGGCCTTACTTTCAGCTTTCAGATTTGTTGTTGTTTTTATTATTATTATTATTATTATTATTATTATTAGTAGTAGTATTATTATTATGATTATTATTATTTATGTCTTAGTGTAAAATGTAGGAATAAATGGATCACTGTTCACAAGGTTGTAGAGATCTGTATTCTATTATCTAAGCAAAGGTTTGATTCACAGATGATTTATTTTTTATAATATTATTAATAGTCATTATTATATATTTTCTTTCTTGAATTAATTCAACGCCATCCTACAGCAAATTCTATGAAAATGTTACAGTACAGTTGGGTGGCGCTCTGCAGGACCGCTATCGGGCACAGGAGGGCCACATGTGGGCTATTTTGGCGTAATTTGAAACATGAAAATTCACAAATAATGCAATTTCCTTTAAACGAAAAATACAGCAGGAAAGTTTTTTTTTTTTACCCATTAGAATAATTTCATGATTATATTAACAACCACTATAAATTGGTGGTAAAGTATAGTATAGATATACCTGACATGTACTGGTACACCGTATAATGGTTGTTTTCTAAAAGTCATGCAGATACAATTGAAAGTTAATATTAGCAGGATATGAGAAAATGTTGATCTTTTTTGTCTTCCAACACAGACTTCAAACGGTTTGTCTTCCTCCAGCTCTCCGACGTACGTGCAGAAATACCATGAGCGTTGTGTGAGCTGAACCAGCAACATTCCTCGCATTCAGGACCCCGTCGTGGAAGCCTCTTGTGGACCGGCTTCCAATGCACACATCCTGTCCCCCTTCAAAGGCACCTTTCCTCTTCCTCATCCCCACCGCCGAACCACCATCACAGCCGTCCTTTGAGGATAGCCCGGATACCAGCGAGAGAGTGTTTGTTGGGCTACGGCCATGTGTGTGTGTGTGTGTGTGTGTGTGTAAGGTGTGTAAGGTGTGAGGTACAGGAAGACCTAATTGTCATCCTGAGCTCAGAGGAAAAGTTACAACAACAGTGTTGGGTTTTAGATTATGGAGATAGCAACGCGCCCTGTATCCTGTTGTGTCTGCATACTTCTGTACCTGCATAATGATTGTGTGTGTGTGTGTGCGTGTGTGTGTCTGTGTGTGTGTGTCCATGACTAATACAATTAATTTGTCTCTAAATAGAAATATACAGGGTTTGGACAAAAGAATGGGAATAGTCATTGAGTCCAGTAACTGGGGTCATTTTGTCTGGTAACTAGAGTCATTAAGTCTGGTAACTGGAGTCATTGAGTCTGGTAAATAGAGTCATTAAGTCTGGTAAGCGGAGTCATTGAGTCTGGTAAGCGGAGTCATTGAGTCTGGTAATTGTTGTCATTGGGTCCGGTAACAGGAGTCATTGAGTCTGGTAATTGTTGTCATTGGGTCCGGTAACTGGAGTCATTGAGTCTGGTAACTGGAGTCGTTGAGTCTGGTAACTGCAGTCATTAAGTCTGGTAACGGGAGTCATTGAGTCTGGTAACTGGAGTCATTGAGTCTGGTAACTGGAGTCATTGAGTCTGGTAACTGGAGTAATTGAGTGCGGTAACTGGCGTCTTTGAGTCTGATAGCCCAAATGATCTGATCTCAACATAATTTCATCTTTATTTGAGGTTCTCGAGTAAAGATTGTTTCTTCTTGAAAAATGGTGCAGAATCCCACGACACTCAAAACTGTTCTGAAGCCAAATCAAAGCTCCTCTACTCGCTACATCGTCATAATATTGATTAAAATATAGTTTGGAAAAAAAAAAGCCGATAAATATACAATACAATATAAACGTCCAAATGAATGTTTCAAATATATTTACCAATCTTTATTTTTTAAATATTTTACCAAGTGTTACATATACTGCTCTTAATATTTTCATGTATGTTACATACTATACATCCCAATGATTAAGAAATATCTCCACGTGTACGATAGATTTTAAATAAATAAATGAAGTGCATTTTTACTTTTTCGGCAAAGGATAATACCCCCGGTGGACAAAAAACCCAGGTGAACGTAACCGTTCCCTGATGTGGGCGTGTCAGCCGTCAGCGTCGTAGTGGATCCAGTGTAAGCCGCGGCTGCTCGATACCGGCGCCTCACTGTTAAGGCCCGGATGAGAAGGAGACGCCTTTAAGCTCCAAGATGCCACTCGCATCGATCACGGAGAATGACGCGAATGGCCGTGTTCGTGGACGTTGGATCTTTAAAGTGTGGAACACTGGCCATCCTTATCGCTGGGTTGGGAGTGCAGTTAAGGGATCTACGTTCTTTAAATGGCCGTTCACAATTAACCAAGGCGACTGGGTTTTTGTGTTGCTAATGTTCTCTGGTAGAGGGGAGGTTTTTTTTTTGTTGTTTTTTTCCTTCTTCGCGAGAATGACGACGGGACGACAGACAGCGTGTGACACAGTTCATCCGGCGGCGCCGTTTCAATGGAGGCCATCGATGGCTTTGGCGACGTGGCCGAAGACCTCATCCACTGCCAGCTCCGAGTCGATCTGGACGGAGAGAGACAGACGCTCAACGGACAGAGGACACAGCCATGCTTTTCCTCCTGAAAGAACCTTCCGTCTTCCCTCAAGACCTCCGGTCAGATCTCTTGATAAATGGTACGAGATGAAACCCTTAAACCCCGAAACGAGAAGGCGAGGGGAACCCTCATACACAAGAGATCAAGGAAGAACCCTACACTAAGGGCGCTAGAGGAAATCCCAATTGGGGGTTTTGGTAATAGCCCTTCTTTAAGGGTTCTAATGAGTATGCCAATTGAGGGTACTGGGAATTACACTTGTTTAAGGGTTCTTGAGATGGCCCCAATTTGGGGTTCTGGTAATGATCCTTTTTAAAGGGGTCTTGGGACAGTCCCAATTGGGGGTTCTCGAAATAATCCTTCTTTAAGGGTTCTTGGGACGATCCCAATTTGGGGTCCTCGTAATAATCCTTCTTTAGGGGTTCTTATGGGTATGCCAATTGAGGGCACTGGGAAGGACACTTCTTTAAGGGTTCTTGGGACGATCCCCATTTGGAGTCCTGGTAATAAAAGAGGACTGTATTACGTAGCACTTAGAGGGCTTCCCCTATGTCCTGAAGAGCCCCTATCGGGTCAACGTAGCACCTTTTTTCGTCCTCAGGGCGCGGCTCCGTATGCTCACCTTCCTGACAATGCCGCGGCTTTCGTAAAAGGAGATCACCGGCTCTGTGGCTTTGTAGTACAAGTCCAGGCGCTTCTTGATGGTCTCCTCGTTGTCGTCAGCACGACCGCTGGTCTCGCCGCGCTTCATCAGCCTCTTCACCATGGTTTCGCCTTTAGCGTCGATGTACAGCAGCAGGCAGGGTTTTCCAATCTGCAGTAAAAGTGCGCGTGACAGATATTTCAGATGGAAATGTAATGACGTTCAGGGAACCGTGCCGCTGTCAAACTGACAATTGTTCAAATTATCCCACTGGCAATTACACACCTTTTTGTCAAAGGTTGCCGTATTTTGTGTTTGTGGCAACGGTGCTTCTATCTTTTCAAATGGAATTAACAAATAAATAATACAGAAAAATGAAGTGACCGTAATAAAAATATGTGTAAAGTCAGACCATTTGAGTATGATCATATTTGAAGTCCTCCACTAAAACTCAACATGAATATTTCAGCGTAGAGGCATTATGGGGGCTGCACATTAAAAAAAAATCAAAAAAATCTGTATCCAATACGGGCGCAAGAAATTGCAATGTCACAAACGTCCTCCTACCTTCTTCTCAAACTCCTCTCCCTGCTTGACCTCACGCGGGTAGCCATCGATCAGGAAGCCCTTGGAGACGTCGGCTTTGGCGATCATCGCCTCCTTGATCATGTCCAAGACCGTGTCCTAAAAACGTACGCAGAAGCAGCGCGCGGGCTTCCATCAATGTCGACAGTATGAATAGAGACCTGACTTTTGAGAAAATGTGCGTTTTGTGAAGCGACACACAACCCTAGTGGGTGCACACACACACACACACACACACACACACACACACACACACACCAGGAAACAGCAGCACACCTGGTCTAGACCTGAGGCCCCGGGGTAAACATCTGTACCCTGCTGCACCAACCCATCTTCAACCAACCTCCACTGGACCACCCCGACTCCAAGCACCACCCTGGTGGTCCACCTCGCCTCCATCCTCTACAACTGCTGGACCAGCGCCCCTTCAACCAACCCCAAACGTGCTGGACCAACCCAGTTCGAGATCCAAGTAGTTTAGTTTAGAACCAACTGTAGGTGTTCGCAGTGGTCGAAATAGCCTAAGTTATTACGATCGTAACACTCTTTTTTTTGTGGATTTTATTTTATTTTTTTCACAGGTTTTTATTCTGCATTGTGGATGAACGTATCAGAAAAACTAATAGCATGCAACACATGAACATAGATTACTGCAAATACTGAGGAGAGACATTCACCATGAACGTCCTGCCAGGCGGTCTGATAGCTCCCCGGGACCCGACCTATTTCAAACCCTGTTTTGTCGCGTGTATTTTGGAAAAGTATTTCAAGTGTATAGACCCACGGTAGTGGTGCTATCTCACCAGGGGTACGAGCTCGCCCTTCTGCATGATTGCCTGGAGCTGCTTCCCCCTCTCGGAGCCGGAGCCCACCTCGGCGCGCAGCAGGTCCCCGGATGACAGGTGGGTGTAGCCATACTTTGCCACCACTTTCTCACACTGGGTGCCCTTACCGGAGCCGGGCCCGCCTGGACGGCACCGGGGGAGAGAGAGGACGCGCATGTTTGAATGTGCAACACACACACACACACACACACACACACTGAACCGGTATTCAAAATCAACAATAGTTAAAATGATTTTGGAAAGCCTGAAATGGAAGGAACAGGTCTGGTCAAGTGCTGGACATTTAAGGTACAAATTGTCAGGGTTCGCCCGGGTCCTGCCAGCATCAGCCACTAGATGCCGCCAGTACTGCCTTTTCAAGGTTGCTCTGCTTCACTTATTTCTGTTCCTGATTACCCTGCCTCAGTAGGTTATATGTTTCACCTGTATCTCGTTTGGTCGTCCCTATTTAGACCCTGTCGTTTGTGTCCTCGGGCGCTCAGTCTTGAGTTTGTCTAACCTCATGACAACGCTCTTGTTCCAAGCTCCCGAGACTTATTTGTTTTTGCACTTGTTTTGAGTAAACCTCTATTTTTGCCACCTCGCCTCTGCCTTGTTCTCTGCACCTGGGTTCACTCAGCATACCCCCTAACACAAATAGCTGTTGACAGATTTAAAAAAAAAAAATGTACTCACCCACTACGAAGATGATCTTGGCGTCTTTAATTTTGTCTGAAATAAGCGGGTAGAGAGGAGATCCTCGATGAAATGTTCACAAATTATTTACAGCACTTCGACAAAGCTCTCTCTCTCTCTCTCTCTCTCTCTCAAAAACGCAGAAAAATAAATATTTCTACATTCACATATTAATGGCGGGCATTAATATGAACCAGATGGACTTTTAATAGATTTTTTAAGATGTTTTGGAGTTAAAAAACAAAACAAAATAAAAACAGAAATAAATGAAAATGATGGTCAAACAACAAACTCCTTTTTTTTGTGTGATTTATGTTTCGTGGTTTCAAGAATAATTGTCTTTTCTGTGTCTTGTATGTTTGCAGACACTGGTTGTGAGTGCAACGCATCTCTGAATCTTATGTTTTTGTATTTGATGTTATTATTAAATTGTATACAATCATTTTTTTATAGTATTCATATTTATCAATTATTATGTTTTATCATTATTTTTTCCATTACTATGTTTTATACAATACTTTCTTATATTAGGTTTTTTGTGTTGGTTTTCCGTGATGAATAGTTGCGGTTGACGGTTCAATGACTTATTGGCGGATACGAGCGACTGTCGGTGCGTGCGTGCGTGCGTGTGCACGCATTGCGCGTCACAAAACTAGTGCAAACGCAAACGTACGCGGCACCACAGGTGAACCACATTTTCAGCGTGTTTAAATGTGCTCAGTGAGAAGCAAGGAACGCATGAAAATAGATTGAATGACAAAACGACGCTTCATTTATTTAATCTATTATTTACACAATAAACGAATATTAATTATTATATACTAATTATTATTATCATTATTATTATTTTTTTTTTTATTACTTGTGGAATGAGGTATATTTATTCCCTCTTCTATATTTATTCGATATGATTCTCTATATATTTGCCGTGAACGGGACTTTTCGGCACAGACCGTTGCGTATGCGTTTCCGCGGCGCAGCAGGATCCGCCCCACCACCCGGCGTGGCGCAACACGAGTTGCCCATCTCGTCGCTTCTCGGGCGCCGTTCGCACGGAGGTCTGTCCCGTCTGAGCGCCGACGCGGTCGCCCGACACTAAGTATGGGTCGCGCTGCTCAACAAGTGCGTTGCTACGGTGACTGTTGTTGCTGTCGCCACCACCCCCACGCCGCGGTATCCACGGCAAGTGCGCGATACCGTCAAAGTTCGTTCCGGTCGAGGTCGCCCCGGAGGCGTCCCCCGGCGGTGCCAAATTGCATGACAGTTCACATCTTTGCGTGTTTCGGGGATTTTTTAAAAACGTGTAAGCGTGTAAACAGCGTTTCAGACGTTTCAAAACGCGGGGTTGTTTCGTTTGTCACTCCAAATTGCAACATTTGACGTGCCGATATTTGAGTTGCATTCTCCAGAGCGTCCGGCGGGCGGCGGTAGAACCCAACTAAACGGGAGGGTCTTCTGCGCAATACGCTTCCGAACGGTTCGGTAATCAAAGGGTTAGTCATTCGATTAGGAAGGAATCGGATTGCTCACCTGCCATTTTGATGGTTCAGTGGTAGGATTTCCTTTTAAAGCAAGGGAGAGATGAGAACAAGATGAGAAAGAGGTGAGTTGGGTGCAGAAAGCAGAGCACCTGACCAAACAGTATTGCGGTTTTTTTTTTTTTTTTTTTACATGACCTTTTATATTAATTTACATTAAGTGTCACCTGCAGTGTTCAAATTCAAGTTCAAGAGATTATTTGTCACATACATATACATACGGTCATACATATATGCAATGAAATGTCATGACACCTGGTGATTATGCACAATAAGCTCTATAAGCTCTAAAAATACTAAAATATGCATTATCAACACAGGTCAGTTTCATTTAGGAGGACACAACACAGACAATCAATTCTATTATATAATTATAGAACCCAGAATCACGATTGTTTGATTATTAACATTAATATAAGTATATTATTAGTAGTAGTAATAGTACTAGTAATGTCTTTTTTTTATATTAATGATCAATATCATCATTATGTGTAGGAAAAGTATCTTAATACAGTTTACATATTGAGCTACTGTGACATCTGGTGGCGATAAGAGGTAAACTAAAACGACTGATCAAGATGAATATGACGATAACACTATTAATACCCGGGGGTGATTCAGATTGTGTGGAGCATCAGAACAGTGCAAGTCAAGGAATCCCATCAAATAATAGTAGTAGTAATAATGGTAGGATCTCTAATAATAATAATAATAATAATAATAATATGAAATAGACAATACAATGAGTCATGCTGTAGTAAGCATATGAGTGCATGTGATGTGATATGTCGAAGTAAAATTGGGCCCGTCATCGACATCAGCGTTGACCTCCCAGGCCACTGGGTGCTTCTCCGGTGGCTGTTTTTATGGTGTTGGCCATTAACCCCTCGCCTTTGCAAATGTCATTTGGAGGCGTGCACCTGAGTCAGTGTGGGGGCTTCTTTGGGAATCCCGGTCTGGCCTATTATGGAAGCGTACTCTGTGTCCCCCGTCCCATCCCCCTGGTATGTCAAACATGTTCTCGTTCTAGTTCTAGTTCCGTGAGGCTGCAAACTTGGTGTGTGTGTGTTTATACATTTTACCCTTACCCTTTTTATATATATATATATATATATATATATATATATATATATATATATATTTTTTTTTTTTTTTTTTTTTTTTATATATAGAGCATAAAATATATATTACAAAAAAGAAATATTGTGATCGTCCAAAATATTACAATATATACAATATTGTGAGACCAAAAGTGTCAGCTATATAGCTGAGGCAATATTTTAATCATTCTCGGTTATATTCAACCTTGTATTATTATCCTCATTGTCTGCCTGTCTGTCTGTCTGTCTGTCTATATATGTGTATTTCCGTATATTATTTCGACAACCCTTCATCCAATCTAATTCACACTTGGCGGGTGTTTCTTTGGACACACGACACGTGTAATATTAATAAACTTTGAACTGCTTTCCGAACAGGCGTGTTTTGCATGGGCTGCACTAGTTAGTTTCAGAAAGATGGAATGAAATTAACGGGTGCGCTCAAATTCCAGCGCTATCCGAGCACAGATGAAAATTGAACCGTTTCGCTTTTCCTCTTTCCTCAAATTAAATCAGCCTGTGAGCTCGGATGCCGTTGGAAAAAATCATCCTATACTTGAGAGCACAACAGTCCCCCAGCCCCCCAGTCCCTCCACCCACCCCCAACCAGTATTAGGTTTTCTTGTGAGCATGTAGCCTCTTCTATAAAAAGCCGCGGTGCGTCTGCAGCTGTTCCTCGGACGGCGTATCAACTCAACCGCTCTGGAGAAAAGAAGGGGACACGGGAGCTAGCGCCGAGCTTATCCCAGAAGCGAAAGGACGTGAAAACAACATATTTCACTCGAAGCACTCCATCAGCCATGGCTGTTCCCCCATCTCCCTTTTGCTCCCCGATGTTCCCCCTCCACGGCTGCTCTGGCCCTTTAAGGGAGAAGGGGAGAGCTCTCTGACGTCAGCGCCGTGCCCATGAACGTATTCCATGTCGTTTGGGAAGGGAGGGGGAAATGGAGAAATACTGCACTTGTTGCCACTGACATTGTATTATTTCATTCTATTATGTGGAGAGCCCTGTAATGTATGCAGGGCTGTGGTTCAGTTATACAATTTGAAACCTCCTGTTTTCCATCCGACCAGATAATTGACAACAATGACCTCTACGTGGACATGACTTGAATTAGGCGTGCTTTGGGAATTTGAAGCCCAGCACCAAACATGTCGGGCATGCATAATACCATAAGCTTCTAAGTCACAGGCAAAACCATCAGAGATCAAATGTTTGTATTCTCGAGTCTAGAAAATAATCATCC
This sequence comes from Zeus faber, assembly GCF_960531495.2. Classification (NCBI taxonomy): domain Eukaryota; kingdom Metazoa; phylum Chordata; class Actinopteri; order Zeiformes; family Zeidae; genus Zeus; species Zeus faber. Next base: position 16,790,349 of record NC_137204.1, read on the forward strand.
TTACATACGTACGCACGTCTCCACAGAAGATGTTTAACACCACAGTAGCATTCCTGAGACTGAGCTGTCAATGATCTACGCTCCAAAACATTCCCTCAAGCGTTTTTTTTGTTTTGTAATAGTCTCCTAGGTGCCTCCTAGCTCAGGAATCTAACGACCATTACAAAACAAATAGACGGTTACAAAACACTTGAAGGACATTGAACACCACAGTAGCATTCGCATCCCAAACAGCTGTCAATGGTCTATGGTCCAAAACGGTCCCTCCAATTAATTTTTTTTTTTATAGTAAACAAGGTACCTTAGAATCTTTTGAAAAAAGAATGAGTATGAAACATTTGAGGGAATGTTTTGGATGCCCATGGTTAAAATCAGTCCCTCAAAGGTTTTTTTTTTTATAATAGACAGGGAGCCTAAGAAATCATAGACGATGCCTTTCACATTACTATGCTCCACACACTCTCTCTCTCTCGCTCGCTCTCTCTCGCTCTCTCTGACCTACTTCCAGTCACTCTCTAGCCTTCTCCTCCTGGCTCTATGGAGCCTTTGTCCTCTGCACTGACCTCTCTCTCTTTCCTTTCTCTCTCTCTCTCTCTCTCCCTCTCTCTCGCTCTCTGTCTCTCCGTGGCAATGGCGGGGCGGCGGCTGCTGCTGTTCCTGGTTCTCCGAGAGAGAGTCTTGTCTTCCTGCAGCACAGCGGCCCTCCCTCCCCTGCACTGTGCCTTTTTATAGCTCGGCTTAGCCTGCAGTGCATTGTGGGTAGGAGTGGAGCGAGAAGAAGTGGAAAGGGAGAGAGAGAGGGGGTTGGGGGGGGGCAGTGGGGCTGGCGGTGTGAGCCCCACTCTTAAGTTTTCATTGGTGACATCAACATTTGCGTTGCTTACATTTTGACAGCTAGCTGCACCTGAGGCCGTGGCCTTTCTTTTTATCTGTATATGTATCTAAATATATATACACACAGGTATATTGAAGAATTATTGGTGGTTGGTGTGTATAGTGAATGTGTGTCGCCTTAAAAAGTCCAAAGGAAGTCCGTTAACAGGAAAAACATTTATCAGCGAGCAACAGAAATCCAGGATGTTGTATTAATGCAGCCAGCACAGGGTGATGTAAGGAATGGGAATTGTGGATTTGAGATAGTTTATACGAGATACCACTCAAAGGGGCTATAAAGAGGATAAGGGGAGAAATGGTCAAAAGCAGTGCGTTGAATGGATATCGGGTTTCTTTTTCGCATGCTTGACATTTCTGCGTAATCTTGGTCGTACAAAGCAGCGGAAAGGCAAACCAACATGTCTGACCTGTTCCCTGCCTTTTGTTCAGTGGGACTGGAACTTTAAATGTGCCTACACATGAAGCCCACTGACTTCCTATGTCCCTGACTGGCATGAATGTTCATCTTTTTCAGTAAACGAAACATGAGAGCAAACTCAAATCAAACATCGGAAACCTTTTTATTAAAAGCACGGGGGGACATTTAATGTCCTTAAATCGAACATAAATACAAAAAAATATATATGTACATATTATGGCAGTGACAAGCAGAAGCGTACCGCTTACTGTAGCTCCTCATCCGCGAGGAATAGAGGGAAATCCCGGAGCGGTTTAAATCACCGTGTGCCAGTGACTCCAATGAGTTTATGGACCGTCCAGGGTCTAAATGGGACATCTCCAAAGTGTGTTAAAGTCACCGAGGTACAGACACTGGTTTGCACTACCTTTGAATTGCAAGTAAGCCCTAAAGAAAGGAAAGCACATTTCTAGTTCCAGTATGTGAATATTCCTACACAGTAACATGTCCTTAGTTAAGACGGTTGCTGGTCAGTAGGATGTTTTTTTGTTTTTTTTGTCTTGTTATATTTATCAAACTTGAATAAACTACAGGGCATAAAGAATCACTGGAAATTAATATAAATACACACTAGGCACTATTTGTTTTGTTAATACACTCTTAACCTTGACAAAATGATAAACCGAACAGAAAATATGCAACATATACGCTTAGGTTAATAAAGAGCTTGTCACTAAAATAAGCAGAAAATGTTCAAAGTTTTAAGTGCAGTATCATTATCACAACCAAAGTCTCTTCAAACATAGATGAAACAGATTCCTCCTCTGGCTTCCATCAGCGGCTTCCGACCACTACAGTGGTAGTACCGTGGTTTCACCACAAAGGGGCGTTGTAGCAGCTCAATGAGACGCGTCATCGTAATAAGCTTATTTGAGCGTTGCTCGTGGCTTCGAGTCCCAGTTACATGGTTTACTGTGAGCTTAAGCAGCATTCTTTAATTTGATGTTTAAAACTCCACTGGATAACAAATAGAACTGTTCAAAAAAAAAAAAGAAAAAGCTTTACCTTTGCGATCTTTAATTAGAGCTTATTCTTAATTATCAAAAAAATAAAAATTCATAATGATCAACAACGACGAAAGGTTTTTGTGCAATGCCTCTAGGTAACTCCATACTGCATGGGTGGATTAACACATTTTCTACAAATACGATTGTGACTGCTCTGAACGCATTGCGTCTCATAAACTATTCATCAAAATGGAGTTAAGTTAAGTGAAGTCTTAAACATCATCAGTGGGGGCCTTGCATTACCTTTATTACAAACGATGAGATTGTTAAAACTGACAGATGACTGATTGAAGAGATTCTGTTCAACCGCTGTTGTGTGTCCCTTAATACTGCTTAAACGAAAAAAAATACCAGTTTTTCACTTATCATGCTCTCCTGAAGCAAAACACATCTGGTACAGCAATTACAATCGGAGTCTGAGAAAATGCTGATTAAGGCATTAAACGGGGTATATATATATTTTTTCACATGTTAAAAAAAAAAAATCCACAAAATCGACACTTAAGAGCTTTCTCTGTCCCATATGTCCTAATCGAAACTCCACGTTAGGTCCTGTTGTATTTACACACATTTATAAAACAGAATGCATTGACCTACACTTCGACAGGAAAAAAAAAACACCTATTGCACATGTGATCCGTCTCACTCGTTTATCATCATCGTCTTCGTCATCATTCGACTTCCCACATAAACCTGTAACTACCGTAAAGCCTGATTCACACCTAATACAACGAACGCCAAGAACAAACCGGAAGTCCATTCATTCCTATGGAGAGGTGGATTCCCACGTCCAGTCGAGGCTCTGGGACGGTCTGACACTTATCTTCATTGGATCTTGGCTTAAAACGCAGTAAATAAGTTATAATAATGACGTTGTCAACGTTAACGTTGGATGTCACCATATTCACTATAAATTACTTTTTATGGAAGTGAAGTGTGTGTTTTTTTTTTTTTTCCCCTACACTTTGCAAACACTATATTAAGGGAGTTTTAAACTCATTTATGGAATATGGTAAATGTCCAGCTGATCAAACTACTCGCTGTTGTACTGGAAAAAAACAAAACAAGCTCTCCCGTTTTTCCCTGACATATTTTGTGATCTGCGAAACCCAGATGCAGTTCACACAGCGGCCACTAGGATCCGACTGCGGTTACGGACTAGGTGTGAAGGAGGCTTTAATTCCTTCTCTCCGATGTGCGGCCACGGCACTGTGTGTGTGTGTGTGTGTGTGTGTGTGCGTGTGTGTGTGTGTGTGTGTGTGTCGGGGGGGTTAAAAGGTCCTAGCTGGAGTCTCCACCAGGGGGCTCGGTGTCGGGGGAGGGCGGGTCGTCCTCCTGGTCGTCGCTGGGCAGGTGCACGCGCTGCTCGTCCATGCGCTTGGCCTGCACCCTCTGGATCAGGCTGAAGAAGTCCTCGTCGGGCACCGTGGGGGCGTGGGGGCCCGACTCCGGAGGGGAGCACCGCTGGTCGTCTATCCTAGAGGACTTCAGTCACGAGAGAGGTGGGGTGGGGGACATTGCAAGTAGTAACATTTCAAGTAGCTGGGGGGGTGAATATAGTACCTATATCTATCTATCATAATCCCAAAATATAATAAAATGGTATAAAGTAAAGTATAGTATGATATAACGTAGTATAATGATAACATGATATCGTATAATATTGGATTGTACATGCATTGAATATAAAACATACACACAAAAGTCAGCATTCTCTGAATTCAAAGCTTTTTGTCGTTCACATCATGTGTACATTCATTCAAGCGTCCCAGAGAAGAGTGCAACAATAAGGTGTTACCAAAGGAAGTCATATTGTTAAATACATTGTACCCACCTGGCACTTGATGAGCATGTTGAAAAAGTCGTCGCTGGGCTCTTGGGGGTCTCCCTCTCCCACCAGGTGGCCCAGGTTGTTCTGGGTGATGCGCAGGCCTGGCAGGTTGCCCACGTTGACCCGCTGGTCGTCAAGACGACGACTCTGGGAGCTGGCGATCAGATCAAACAGCTCCTCCGTCTGGGGCGAGGTGTTGAGGGCGGGATCTGGGGGGAGAGAAGCAGGTTCGCGATCTGTTTTGTTGTATTAGAAGTACGATTTCACGTGCAGGGAATTTGTCATTGTAGGTAGTGGTTGGTGTATTGTAGTGCAAAAAGATTTAAAAAAAACTAAAATGGTAGCATAGGAAAAATAATGCGTAACACGGAATACAATATAAATGCAAAATGTGGCTTTAAGGACGCAAGTACTGAATTGGACATATAAATGAAATATCTGTACATGATGAATGAAATAATAATAAGCTAATGACGGCTATGTTAGACTAATTTACTGCAGTGTTTTAACTGAATATTGCACGGTGAAGAGTATGAGTGCAAATATGGTGGTTTTTGTTTTTGTGTTGAGTCAGGGAAAACAGAAAAACCAAAACAATCGATAATGTTAATTACTGTTCGGAAGGAAACACCGACGTTGCTTAATAATCTGTGCCACTTAATCAGGACAGCGGAAATCTCTCGAGGCAGAGATGTGTCGATGGGGTGGGAGGAGAACAGAAACAAAAAAAACAAAACAAAAAAAAACAAAACAGACTACAGACAGGATATTGTTGCCGTTCCGCTCCTGCTCCGAGGCAGCGTTTCGACACTTCCACCCTCAAACCGACCTATCATGTCGTTCAGGGAGGGCGCGGAGTCGGCGTCCCGCCCGTCGGCTTCGTCCTGCGCGTCGTCGAGGTTGCAGCGCTGGTCGTCCATGCGGCTGCTCTGGAACTTGCTGAGGAGGTCGAAGAAGCAGTCCTCATCGGAGGGGTCACGGCCTAACTTCTGCAACCAAAGAAAAACGGGAATCATCAGCGCCACAATGCCACCTTTGTCGTTCAACCCCCACACACACACACACACACACACACACTGAGCCGTCTGTCTATTTTGGGCGCATGGGCTGAAATGAGCGGTTTTAACGGCGTCACGTGCTGAGCACACTTCAGACGATCCACTCGGAGATGAAAGGTTCTAGTAAAAGGTTCCCTTCTTTCCCCCCCGAACCTCGTGTTCGCCCGTCGCGCAGCTGTCGTCAAGGGACTTTCCCCGCCGACAATTCCGATTCGCCGATTTCAGTATTTCACGGCACGCAATTCGACGGCGTTGAAAGCGTCGCGATCGCGGCTTTAACCGGGCGATCAGACAAAGTGTTCCTGGAAAGCGGAACGTCTCGGCCGCCACACGTATGGTTGTGTCATAGGAATTTAGGTCCTCGAGTAGGAGGAAAGAAAAATAAATCTAATTCGGTCAATTCACATGGGATGACCTCCCAAGAAAGAGTACCTTGGCCTACATGTTCAAGGTGAGAGGATCGCCCTCAGACATGTAACGCGGTGTAAAACTCAACACCACATTTAGTGGGAAGTTCTAGTCCGCGTTCACCACGGTGGCTCCATGGTGTTAATGGAACGAATCCTGAGAGCTCAAATTACAGTTACTATTGGTGTATTATGTTTTGAATCAGTAATATCGCACTTTATTTAAAAACGACTTTTTGCAGTTTTGCCTTACATCCAAAGGCGACAGCAGGTTGTCAGTGGGAAGCGACGCAACGTCCTGTTTCTCGTCTCTTACACTGGCACGGGTACAGCCAAAAGGGCTGATTTGCAGGAGTGCAGAAGAGTTCATAAAGCCCTTAAAATGTTCACGATTTGTGGCCATTTTTAATCGATATAACACACAAAGACTGTTGGACTCCAGTCTGGGCTTCGTGTTCTCGAAAAAGGAGATTAAAAGCCACAATCGGCGATAAATAGCAAATGCTAAAAGAAGCCATAGAAACCCAAACCAACATTGCCAAACGTGATGCTACTCCCCCACAAAATTTGTAGCGGAGGAGCCTTCGACACAGGCCGTTGAGAGCGGAATGTTCGTCCAACTAAAATGAATCATTTTCGGGGAGGGTCCGGTGTGGACCACCTGTTTTGAGAGCTTGAAATCTCCACAGCCATCGAGAACGCCCGATAACATTTGCAAACCCTCACTCACATATCACGGTCAAGCGAATAAAATACTATTCATTGTAACATTAACATCTTTTTAAAGGTTTAAACGTTCGCCCCCACCGGCCGCCATTCAAGCACAGTGAGGATCTGCGGCAGAGTGGTAAGTTTCTCAATAGTAAAAGGGTTCAGCAAGGTTTAGCTACGGACAGTTATAAACGATCGGGAGGCAACATTTTTGCCGAATGGCAAAAATATATCCTTCCGATCCAAACACTCAAAAGAAAGAGAAAATAATATTCACAAATAAATACGAAAATTAGCTTGACACGTCACAGAAAAAACATTGTGATAATGTCTGCCACCTTTTACATGACGCTACCTTCACATTACAATCCCTCTAATGTCAATAGTTTTTCCGGACGGCGCGTGAAAACACCAACGGTGCACTTTTTGCAGGACTAACAACGCTACGCACTGAATAAACCAACATTTTCTGCGGTCGGAAAAGCAGCGCAAGCACATCAATAACCAAATAGCAGAGCAGGTTAATGGACGGTGAGGGACAATTGAATCAAAAGAGAGGAGCCAAACGCATCACAAATCAATAGTGACCTGCGGTGCCCTCGTTATAAAAGCTTTCTTAGTTACATAACTCTCGGACCCAAACCGAAAAAAAGTACATTCAACAGAGCCAACACTGTCCCGGTATACGGGGACACATTGATCCGTGATCCAAGTACACCCATCAGCATGGGATGGATTTAAATAAGCACTTTCCTATCCCTTCAACTTTTTATTGGAAAACCACCCTGTAGCAATAACAATCACGACGCACAAGTCTTATCATTTACTGTATATCATACATATAATAACACCCAAAATAAGTCAGAGGCCTTACCACCAGCAGCTCGTCTTCCTCCCTCTATCCCTCTCTCTGCTTTCTTTCTCTCCCCTCCCACCATGTCCACACGCAGAGCTCGAACGCCCCTCTCTCTCTCTCTCTCTCTCTCCCACTCTCGCGCTCTCTCTCTCTCTCTCTCTCTCTTTTCCCCTTTCACTCGTTACTCACACTGAGAACTAAACTCCAATTTCCTCTCCTCTATCCCTCTGTTCCAGTCATGCTTCAATATCTGCCCCCCCCCCCTCCCTCCCTCCGCTCTATCCATCCTCCCCTTCCCTTGCGCTCTCTCTCTCTCTCCCTCTCTCTCTGTCTCTCTCTCTCTCTCCTGTGGGCCATCTTTGTCCCAGCTGTAGTCCCTGCTTCCTCTGTGGGAAAACAACTCATTATGGGGAGCAAGAGGTGGGTGGGTGAGGGGTTGGGGGTGGTGGTGGTGGTGGTGAGGGTCCTCTGATCAAGGTCACATTTTCAGCAGAGAGAAGGGGGGGGGGGGGGTGGGTGGGTGGAGGGGGGTGGTACAGGGGTACAGTAAGAAATATGAAAAGTTGCTTTTTCCGTGGGAAGTAGCATTTTGAAACACCGTTGCATATGGCGAGTTGTATTAATATAAGTAACCCCACACCCAAAAAACGATATCTCTAAAATATATATAGCCACAAACCTTCAAATGTAATCAGGTGTTTCGGGGCTTTATTCACCCCTTTGCACTTCTGCAAATCAAATCTCTTTTGCCTATACCCGAGACTAGAAACGGGAAGTTGCGTGGCTTCCCACTGTAGCGACAACGCGTGGTCGCCTCCGCAGTGCAAACGGCATCTCGATAAATCAAAAATGACTGTCGTCCGTGAGTGTCGTTTTCCCGGGCCCTCCCCTCCGGGCACCAATTGGGTGTGGTTCCTTCTGCCTTTTCTCTCCGTCGACCCCTGATCTCCCGTCTGGACCTCAAACACCGACGGTCCAATTACTCAACTAGGCCACGTGTGTGTAAGAGGGGGGGGGGGGGGGGGGGGTGGGCGGTAGGGGGTGTTCATGCGCGAACAACAAAGAATGGAGGACAGTGAATGTGGGGGAGGGTTCCGCTAAATTACATCATCACCAGCGAAGAAATCAGGTTCATTCTGGCAGGACGAAACGAAATTCAAGGACTTTTTGCTATTTAAAGCATTTTTAACAGATACAATACATTGTCAATGTGATCTTAATTAATTAATATACAATATAATCTTAGTCTCATTGTCTATTATTTTTATTAGTATATTATATCTTCTATTATAAGTGTCTATTTCTAATCATGCTGGATTCAATTGACGTTTCTCTGTCATCATCTGTGTTGTTAAAGTGAGTCTGAAACAATGTTATTACGTAACCTAACCCATTTCTCATGGACTTTTTCAAGCACAAAAGGGGCTTTTTTCAAGGTATTCCAGTACTCGAATTTTCTGAGGCAAATTTTCAAGCATTTCGAGCACTTCACGCACCTCATCATCAAAGTTCCTTCCGTCTGCTTAACTCAGCGGGCCGTGTCACTTTAAGCCCCCACTTTATTCTCCAAATCGGCCTTTTCCGTTAAAAAAACCAACAACAACAACAACAACTACCAGCGGTTAATCTCGAGTGCTCATCGGCCTTTTGTGACAAGCTCGAAGTAACATCCCCGATGCGACGTGATCACTTCCTCCGCCACTGAACATGGCCGTCCACTGATTACAGTGATTAGCGCTGTCAAAAAAAACCAAAAACACTTAATTGTTAACCGGAGAGCAAATAACACGGAATCAAAGCTATCCCTGGTGGCGCGGAAAAAAGATTATTATGGACACGACACAACAGCTGTGAAAGGAAATGCGCACGCGGCTTAAGAGTTTGGATCATTGGAGCTATTATACAGTAGCATTGGGTGGGTGGAAAAAAGGCTAATCATGATTTTTTTCATCCATTATTTTGTCAATACTATTACAGATTTTAAAACCTTATTCTTTACCTTAATTACACCATATTGTCTTTTTTTTAAATAAATTTATATTATATATTTTCCTATTTTTTATTTGTTATAAATAATTATATACATGCAACATCTAAGGACACCTGTTGATAGAAAGGGGAAGAGATGATGAAAATGAGAATTCAAATAATTAATTTCCAAACCTATCTAACAGGTTTCGTTTGTCAGGCCCGTTCTCATTGATTGAATTTCAAAAGATGGAATTCTAGAAATGCAGCAGGGAGAATGCGAGGCATTGACTGCGGGTTATGGATTTTTATTGAGTATTTCCCCAATCGACTCCCCCTCCCGCTGAGGGGGCGCTGAGGTCCAATTTCACATCCACATGCTTTGGTTTGGTGCGGTCCATAAGTGGATCTTAGCGTTCTCTATCTGGGTTTTAATTTACAAACAAAGTTACGAAACAAAGCTATAGACGCCTTTCTGTGTTGATTGATTGAAGGTGATTAATGACTTGTCTAATCATCTTTAATCTTTAATCATTACCTAAGGCGTGTCATGGAGCTCAATCTGCTCTCTAGCTAGCGCAGTCTGTGTTTTTACCATGAGAACGATTACATTTAAATATTATTTTATTTAAATAATGACCTTACTTGAAAAGTATTTACTCATTTTTATTGTAATTATTATAAATCCTATTCGGGGTCCATTTCGCAGGGATTGAACCCTTTTGTTATTGTTCTGATCTTTAGAGGTCCAGTCCGCAGGGCTGGATGCCCTATTGTAATTGCCTGGGAAGAATTCTCGGAATTCTTCAAGCTCAAACTATTTGAAACAAAAGAACGGCAGAAGTTACGAACACTGTTCACGTCTCGTTTGAACAGGTAGGTATGTCATCCA